>NW_012109696.1:2488655-2491391 GCF_000951045.1 Mandrillus leucophaeus | reverse complement strand
TTTTGTTGTCATTGCTTTTGGTGTTTTAGACATGAAGTCTTTGCCCATGCCCATGCCTGATTGGTATTGCCCAGGTTTTCTTCTAGGATTTTTATAGTCCTAGGTCATATGTTTAAGTCTTTGATCCATCTCGAGTTGATTTTTGTTTAAGGTGTAAGGAAGGGATCCGATTTTAGTTTTCTGCATAGGGCTAGCCAGTTTTCCCAACACCACTTATCAAATAGGGAATCCTTTCCCCATTGCTTGCGTGTGTCAGGTTTGTCAAAGTTCAGATGGTGGTAGATACGTGGTGTTATTTCTGAGGCCGCCATTCTGTTCCATTGATCTATATATCTGTTTTGGTACCAGTACCATGCTTTTGGTTTTGGTTACTGTAGCCTCATAGTATAGCTTGAAGTCAGGAAGTGTGATGCCTCCAGATTTGTTCTTCTTGCCCAGGATTGCCTTGACTATGAAGGCTCTTTTTTAGTTCCACATGAAGTTTAAAGTCATTTTTTCCAATTCTGTGAAGAAAATCAGTGGCAGCTTGATGGGGATAGCATTGAATCTATAAATTACTTTGGGCAGTAAGGCCATTTTCACGATATTGATTCTTCCTATCCATGAGCATGGAATGTTTTCCCATTTGTTTGTGTCCTCTATTATTTCCTTGAGCAGTGGTTTATAGTTCTCCTTGAAGAGGTCCTTCACATCTCTTGTAAGTTGTATCACTAGGTATTTAATTCTCTTAGTAGCAATTGTGAATGAGAGTTCACTCATGATTTGGCTCTCTGTTTGTCTGTTATTGGTGTATAAGAATGCTTATGATTTTTGCACCTTGATTTTGTATCCTGAGATTTTGGTAAAGTTGCTTATCAGCTTAAGGAGATTTTGGGCTGAGACGATGGTGTTTTCTAAATATACAATCATGTCATTGGCAAACAGAGGCAATTCGACTTCATCTCTTCCTATTCAATTCCATTTATTGCTTTCTCTTGCCTGATTGCCCTGGCCAGAACTTCCAATACTATGTTGAATAGAAGTGTTGAGAGAGGGCATCATTGTCTTGTGTTGGTTTTTAAAGGGAATACCTCCAGTTTCTGCCCATTGAGTATGATATTTGTTGTGGGTTTGTCATAAATAGTTCTTATTATGTTGAGATATGTTCCATCAATACCTAGTTTATTGAGAGTTTTTAGCATGAAAGGCTGTTTAATTTTGTCAAGGGCCTTTTCTGTGTCTATTGAGATAATCATGTGTTTTTTGTCATTGGCTCTGTTTATGTGATGGATTATGTTTATTGATTTGTGTATGTTGAACCAGGCTTGCATTCCAGGGATGAAGCCAACTTGACTGTGGTTGAGAAGCTTTCTGATGTGCTGCTGGATTCAGTTTGCCAGTATTTTATCGAGGATTTTCACATCAATGTTCATCAGGAATATTGGCCTAAAATTCTATTTTTTTGTTGTGACTATGCCAGACTTTGGTATCAGGATGATGCTGGCCTCTTAAAATGAGTTAGGGAGGACTCACTCTTTTTCTATTGATCAGAATACTTTCAGAAGGAATGGTACCAGCTCCTCTTTGTACCTCTGGTAGAATTCAGCTGTGAATCAGTCTGCTCCTGGACTTTTTTGTGTTGGTAGGCTGTTATTGATTGCCTCAATTTCAGAACCTGTTATTGGCCTATTCAGAGATTCAACTTCTTCCTGGTTTAGTCTCGGGAGGGTATATGTGTCCAGGAATTTATCCATTTCTTCTAGATTTTCTAGTTTATTTGCATAGAGGTGTTTTTATTATTCTCTGATAGTAGGTTGTATTTCTGTGGGATCAGTGGTTACATCCCCTTTATATTTTTTATTTCATCTATTCGATTCTTCTCTATTTTCTTCTTTATTAGTCTTGCTAGAGTCTGTCTATTTTGTTGATCTTCTCAAAAAATCAGATCCTGGTTTTGATTTCATTGATTTTTTGAAGGATTTTTTGTGTCTCTATCTCCTTGAGTTCTGCTCTGATCTTAGTTATTTCTTGCCTTCTGTTAGCTTTTGAATTTGCTTGCTCTTGCTTCTCTAATTCTTTTAATCGTGACGTTAGGGTGTTGATTTTAGATCTCTCTTGCTTTCTCTTACGGGCATTTAGTGCTATAAATTTCCCTCTACACACTGCTTTATATGTGTCCCATAAGTTCTGGTACTTTGTGTCTTTGTTCTCATTGGTTTCAAAGAACATTTTTATTTCTGCCTCCATTTCATTATTTACCCAGTAGTCATTCAGGAGCAGGTTGTTCAGTTTCCATGTAGTTGTGTGGTTTTGAGTGAGTTTCTTAATCCTGAGTTCTAATTTGATTGCTCTGCGGTCTGTGGGAGAGTTTGTTGTGATTTTTGTTCTGTCACATTTACTGAGGAGTGTTTTAGTTCCAATTTTGTGATAAATTTTAGAATAAGTGTGATGTGGTGCTGAGAAGAATGTATATTCCATTGATTTAGGGTGGAGAGTTCTGCAGATGTCTATTAGGTCTGCTTGGTCCATAGCTGAGTTCAACTCCTGAATATCCTTGTTAATTTTCTGTCTCATTGTTGTGTCTAATATTGACAGTGGGGTTTGAAAGTCTCCCATTATTATTGTGTGGGAGTCTAAGTCTCTTTGTAGGTGTCTAAGAATTTGCTTTATGAATTTGGGTGCTCCTGTATTGGGTGCATATATATTTAAGATAGTTAGCTCTTCTTGTTACATCAATCCCTTTACCATTATGTAATG
>NW_012109696.1:2484782-2488015 GCF_000951045.1 Mandrillus leucophaeus | reverse complement strand
CACTTTCAGGTACACCAATCAAATGTAGATTTGGTCTTTTACATAGTCCCATATTTCTTGGAGGCTTTGTTTGTTTCTTTTCCCTCTTTTTCCTCTAACCTTGTCTTCTCACTTTATTTCATTAATTTCATCTTCAGTCACTGATATCCTTTCTTCCACTTGATCAAATCAGCTATTGAAGTTTGTTTATGCGCCACAAAGTTCTCATAGTGTGGTTTTCAGCTCCATTAGGTCATTTAAGCTCTTCTCTACGCTGATTATTCTAGTTAGCCATTCGTCTAACCTTTTTTCAAGGTTTTTAGCTTCCTTGCGATGGGTTAGAACATGATCCTTTAGCTCAGAGAAGTGGCTCCTTCTGAAGCCTACTTCTGTCAACTCTTCAACTCATTCTCCATCCAATTTTGTTTCCTTGCTGGTGAGGAGTTGCATTCCTTTGGAAGAGAAGAGGCGGTCTGGTTTCTGGAATTTTCAGCCTTTCAGCTCTGATTTCTTCCATTCTTTTTGGCTTTATCTACCTTTGGACTTTGATGTTGGTGACCTACAGATGGCATTTTGGTGCGGATGTCTTTTTTGTTGATGCTGATGCTATTCCTTCCTGTTCATTAGTTTTCCTTCTAACAAACAGGCCCCTCAGCTGCAGGTCTGTTGGATTTTGCTGGAGGTCCACTCTAGACCCTGTTTGCCTGGGTATCACCAGCAGTGGCTGCAGAACAGCAAATTTTGCTGACTGATCCTTTCTCTGGAAACTTCATCCCAGAAGGGCACACACCTGTATGAGGTGTCTGTTGGCCCCTACTGGGAGATTTCTCCCAGTCAGGCTACACAGGGATCAGGGACCCATTTAAGGAGGCAGTCTGTCCATTACTGGAGCTTAAATGCCATGCTGGGAGAGCCACTGCTCTCTTCAGAGCTGTCAGGCAGGAAGGTTTAAGTCTATAGAAGCTGTCTGCTGCCTTTTTTCAGATATGCCCTGTCCCTAGAGGTGGAATCCAGAGAGGCAGTAGGACTTGCTGAGCTGCAGTGGGCTCCGCCCAGTTCGAGATTCCCTGCCGCTTTGTTTACATGTGAGCATAGAACCACCTACTCGAGCCTCAGCAATGGCGGACGCCCCTCCCACTGCCAAGCTCCCATGTCCCAGGCCTATCTCAGACTGCTATGCTAGCAGAGAGCAAGGCTTCTTGGGTGTGGGATCCACATAGCCTGGCACAGGAGGGGATCTCCTGGTCTGCTGGTTGTGAAGACCATGAGACAAGCACAGTATTTGGGCAGGAGTGTACTGATCCCCCAGGTACAGTCACCCATGGCTTCTCTTGGCTAGGAAAGAGAAATCCCCCAACCCCTTATGCTGACCAGGTGAGGTGACACCCAGCCCGGCTTTGGATCGCCCTTCATAGGCTGCACCCACTGTCCAACCAGTCCCAATGAGATGAACCAGGTACCTCAGCTGGAAATGCAGAAATCATCTGTCTTCTGCATCAATCTTACTGGGAGCTGTAGACTGGAGCTGTTCCTATTTGGCCATCTTGGAAGTGCCCAGATTTTTCTAATTCTGTGAAAAAACAATATTTTATATTCTTATAAGGATAGCATTGGATCTGTATATTGTCTTGGGCAGTACGACCATTGTAACAATGTTGATTCTTCCAATCCATGAGCATGGAATATTTTTCCATTTGTTTGTGTCATCTCTAATTTCCTTCAGTAGTGTTTTGTAGTTCTCCTTGGAAAGGTCTTTCACCTTATTGGTTAGATGAATTCCTAGATATTCTATTTTTATGTGGCTATTGTAAATGAGACTATGTTCCTGATTTGGTTCTCAGACAGAATATGATTAGCATATTGAAAAGCTGCTGATTTTGTACATTAATTTGCATCTTGAACCTTTACTGAATTCCTTCGTAAGTTCCAGGAGCCTTTTCTTGTAGTCTCTGGGGTTTTCTATGTATAGAATCATATCATCAGCAAAAAGAGATAGTTCAACTTCTTCTTTTCCTATTTGGATGCCTTTTACTTCTGTCTCTTGCCTGATCACACTGGCTAGGACTTCCAGTACTGTTTTGAATAACAGAAGTAAGAGTGGGCATCCCTGTCTTGTTCTAGTTCTCAAGGGGAATAATTCCAGCTTTTCTTCTGTTCAGTGCAACATTGGCTGTAGGTTTGTCATAGATGGCTCTTATTACTTTGAGATATGTTTCTCTGATGCTTAGTCTGTTGAGGGTTTTTATCATAAAAGAATGTTGGATTTTATCGAAGCTTTTGTCTGCATTTATTAAGATGATCATACAGTCTTTGTTTTTTGTTGCACTTAAGTGGTGAGTCACATTTATTGATTTGCATATGTTGAACCAACCTTGCATCTCAGGAATAAAGCCTACTCGATCATGGTGAATTAACTTTTTGATGTGCTCCAGTATGCTAATATTTTGTTAAGGATTTTTGTGTCTGTAATCATCAGGGATATTGGCCAAAAAATTTCTTTTATCATTGTTTCTCTGCCAGACTTTGATGTCAGGATGATGCTGGCTTCATAGATTGAGTCAGGGAGAAGCCCCTCTTCCAGAATTTTTTGGAATAGTTTCAGTAGGATTGGTATCCATTCTTCTTTGTATGTCTGGTAGAATTTGGCTGTAAATCCATTGTATTAATCCATTATCATGCTGCTATGAAGAAATTCCTAAGACTGCTTAATTTATAAAGAAAATAAGTTTAATTGACTCACAGTTCTGCATAACTGGAGAGGTCTCAGAAAACTTACAATCATGGCAGAAGGCACCTCTTCACAGGGTGACAAGAGAGAGAATGAACATCAAGTGAAGGGGGGAGCCCCTTAAAAACAGATCTTGCAAGAACTCACTATCACAAGAACAGTATGAGGGAAACCACCCCCATGATTTAGTCATCTCTATCTGGTCCTGCCCTTGATGTGTGGGGATTATTACAATTCAGGAGAGATATGGGTGGGGACACAGAGCCAAACCATATTATTTATCTGTCCCAGGGCTCTTTTTGGTTGATAAATTTTTTTATTACTGATTCAATTTCAAACTTGTTATTGGTCTATTCAGATTTTCACTTTCCACCTGGTTCAAAATTGAGAGTTTGTATGTTTCCAGAAATTTATTCATTTCCTCTCAATTTCCTACCACGTGTGCATAGAGGTGTCCTTAATAGTCTCTGAGGATCTTTTGCATTTCCGTGGGATTGGTTGTAATGTCTTCTTTGTTATTTTTTAT
>NW_012109696.1:2479553-2484732 GCF_000951045.1 Mandrillus leucophaeus | reverse complement strand
GCTTTGGATCGCCCTTCATAGGCTGCACCCACTGTCCAACCAGTCCCAATGAGATGAACCAGGTACCTCAGCTGGAAATGCAGAAATCATCTGTCTTCTGCATCAATCTTACTGGGAGCTGTAGACTGGAGCTGTTCCTATTTGGCCATCTTGGAAGTGCCCAGATTTTTCTAATTCTGTGAAAAAACAATATTTTATATTCTTATAAGGATAGCATTGGATCTGTATATTGTCTTGGGCAGTACGACCATTGTAACAATGTTGATTCTTCCAATCCATGAGCATGGAATATTTTTCCATTTGTTTGTGTCATCTCTAATTTCCTTCAGTAGTGTTTTGTAGTTCTCCTTGGAAAGGTCTTTCACCTTATTGGTTAGATGAATTCCTAGATATTCTATTTTTATGTGGCTATTGTAAATGAGACTATGTTCCTGATTTGGTTCTCAGACAGAATATGATTAGCATATTGAAAAGCTGCTGATTTTGTACATTAATTTGCATCTTGAACCTTTACTGAATTCCTTCGTAAGTTCCAGGAGCCTTTTCTTGTAGTCTCTGGGGTTTTCTATGTATAGAATCATATCATCAGCAAAAAGAGATAGTTCAACTTCTTCTTTTCCTATTTGGATGCCTTTTACTTCTGTCTCTTGCCTGATCACACTGGCTAGGACTTCCAGTACTGTTTTGAATAACAGAAGTAAGAGTGGGCATCCCTGTCTTGTTCTAGTTCTCAAGGGGAATAATTCCAGCTTTTCTTCTGTTCAGTGCAACATTGGCTGTAGGTTTGTCATAGATGGCTCTTATTACTTTGAGATATGTTTCTCTGATGCTTAGTCTGTTGAGGGTTTTTATCATAAAAGAATGTTGGATTTTATCGAAGCTTTTGTCTGCATTTATTAAGATGATCATACAGTCTTTGTTTTTTGTTGCACTTAAGTGGTGAGTCACATTTATTGATTTGCATATGTTGAACCAACCTTGCATCTCAGGAATAAAGCCTACTCGATCATGGTGAATTAACTTTTTGATGTGCTCCAGTATGCTAATATTTTGTTAAGGATTTTTGTGTCTGTAATCATCAGGGATATTGGCCAAAAAATTTCTTTTATCATTGTTTCTCTGCCAGACTTTGATGTCAGGATGATGCTGGCTTCATAGATTGAGTCAGGGAGAAGCCCCTCTTCCAGAATTTTTTGGAATAGTTTCAGTAGGATTGGTATCCATTCTTCTTTGTATGTCTGGTAGAATTTGGCTGTAAATCCATTGTATTAATCCATTATCATGCTGCTATGAAGAAATTCCTAAGACTGCTTAATTTATAAAGAAAATAAGTTTAATTGACTCACAGTTCTGCATAACTGGAGAGGTCTCAGAAAACTTACAATCATGGCAGAAGGCACCTCTTCACAGGGTGACAAGAGAGAGAATGAACATCAAGTGAAGGGGGGAGCCCCTTAAAAACAGATCTTGCAAGAACTCACTATCACAAGAACAGTATGAGGGAAACCACCCCCATGATTTAGTCATCTCTATCTGGTCCTGCCCTTGATGTGTGGGGATTATTACAATTCAGGAGAGATATGGGTGGGGACACAGAGCCAAACCATATTATTTATCTGTCCCAGGGCTCTTTTTGGTTGATAAATTTTTTTATTACTGATTCAATTTCAAACTTGTTATTGGTCTATTCAGATTTTCACTTTCCACCTGGTTCAAAATTGAGAGTTTGTATGTTTCCAGAAGTTTATTCATTTCCTCTCAATTTCCTACCACGTGTGCATAGAGGTGTCCTTAATAGTCTCTGAGGATCTTTTGCATTTCCGTGGGATTGGTTGTAATGTCTTCTTTGTTATTTTTTATGGCATTTACTTGGATCTTCTCTTTTTTTGTTTTGTTAATCTAGTTAGCAGTCTATCAATCTTGTTTATTAGTTTGAAAAACCAACTCTTGGTTTCATTGACCTTTTGTATGGACTTTGGGGTCTCATTTTTTGTAAGTTATTATTTGATCTTATTTATTTCTTTTTTTCTACCAGCTTTGTGGTTGGATTGTTCTTTTTTTCTTCTTATTCTAGGTGCAATGTTAGATCATTAATTTGAAATCTTTCTAACCACTTGAGGCATGCATTTAGCAATATAAACTTTCCTCTTAATGCAGCTTTAGCTGCATCTCAAAGATTTCGTTGTGTGTCTATTTTCATTAATTTCAAATAATTTTTTGATTTTTGGCTTTATTTCATTGTTCACCCAAGAGTTATTCCAAAACAAGTTGTTTGATTTTCACGTTATTGTGTATTTTCGAAAGATCTTCTTGGTATTGATTTCTATGTTTATTGCACTGTGGTCTAAAAGTGTCTTTGGTATGATTTCATTTTTTTTAAATTTATTGACACTTGCTTTATGGCCAAGCTTGTGATTGATCTTAGAATATGCTCTGTGTGTACATTAAAAGAACGTATCTTCTGTGGTTGTTGAGTATTCTGTAGTTTTCTATTCAGCCCAATTAGTCAAGTACTGAGTTTAAATTCAGAATTTCTTTGTTAATTTTCTGCCTCAATAATTTGTCTAATGCTGTCAGTGAGGTGTTGAAGTCCCCCACTATTATTGTGTTGCCGTTTAAGTCTTTTCATAGGACAAGAAAAACTTGTTTTATTAATTTGGGTGCTTTAGTGTTAGGTGCATATATATTTATGATAGTTAATTATTGAATCCTTTATCATTATGTAATGCTTTTCTTTATCCTTCCTGATTGTTTTTTGTTTGTTTAAAGTCTGTTTTATTTGATATAAGACTAGTGACACTTTTTTTTCATTTTCCATTTGCATGGCAAATCTTTCTGTAGTTTTTTGTTTTGTTTTGTTTTTTGTTTGTTTACTTTGAGCCTGTGGGTGTTTTTACATGTAAGATGTATTTCTTGAAGAAAGCAGAGGGTTGGGACTTTCTTTCCAGCTTGCCACTCTGAGCCTTTTATCCAGCTTGCCACCCTGAGCCTTTTAAGACTATTTACATTAAAATTTAACATTGATATACATGATTTTGAACCTGTCATTATGTTGTTGGTTGTTTGTTTTGTAGACTTGATTATGCAGTTTCTTTATATTTTATCTGGGCTATGTGCTTGATTATGTGTTTTTCTGGTAGCAGGTTTCAATCTTTTGTTTCCATGTTTAGCACTACCTTAAGGATCACTTGTAAGGCTGGTCTGGTAGTAACAAAATCCCTTAGTGCTTGCTTATCTGAGAAGGATTTTATTTCTCCTTTGCTTATGAATCTTAGTTTGGCAAGATATGAGATTCTTGGTTGGAGTTTCTTTTCTGTAGGAATGCCAGAAATAGGCCCACAGTCTCTTTTGGCTGGTATAGTTTCTTGTAATAAGTCTGCTGTTTGTTTGATGAGATTTCTTTTGTAGGTAACCTAATCTTTCTCTCTAGCTGCCTTTATGATGTTTTCTTTTGCATTGACCTTGGTAAATCTGATGAATCTATGCCTTGGTAGGTCTCATGATCATCTTGTAGCTTGCAAGGGTTATCTGTAGTTTTTGAATGTTTATGTCCTCCTCTCTACCAAGATTGGGAAAATTTTCACGGACTATATCCTCAAATGTGTTTTCCAATTTTCTATACTCTCTCCTTCCCTTTCAGGAATGCCAATGAGTTATAGATTTGGCCTCTTTACATAATTTTATATTTTTGGAGGTTTTGTTCATTTTCTAAAATTATCTTTATTTTTGTCTGACTGAGTTGATTGGAAGAACCAATATTCAAGCTCTGAAATTGTTTCCTCAACTTGATCCATTGGCTTTCAATTTTCTCTTAACTCATAGTGAGCTTCTTTCCCATTTAGATTCTGTATTCCACATCTGCCATTTCAGTCATCTCTATCTCATTAAGAACCATATGTGGGGGCCTAGTGTGTTTGTTTGGAGGTAAAGAGACACACTGGCTTTTGAGTTGCTAGAGTTCTTGCACTAATGCTTTCTCATACATGAGGGCTGGTGCTCCATTAACTGTGGTATAAGTTGAGTATAGTCAGTTGGCTTTATTTCTAGGTGTTTGTAGAAGGTCAAGACTCTGTGCAGAATCTTTATTTGTGGCTGGATTTTTTTTCTTAGTTTTCACAGGCATTGTATACTGGCAAAATATTTTGGTGTTGTATTGTGGGCTTTAATCCAGTTGGTGGCACTTAAGAGTATTGGCCAGCAGATAGGCTGTTAGCCTTTTGTCACTGTTGGCAGAAGTGTTCTGTGGTAGGGGAAAGAGAGATTACCTCCCCCGCCACAAGGTCTGCTTCTGGGCTTTGAAAGAGCTCCAACCAATCACTGGCTCTGCACCCATATTTTCCTTGTTAGGTGCTCTGGTCCACAGGGATCCTTCAGGCAGAAGCCATGGTTGGCAGACAGGCCATGCCCTTCCCAGGCTGGCTCTGCAGAGGGAGGTATGGCCCAACCTCCACCAATCCACCAACCCAGGTGTCTCACCTCTCTCAGTGTTCTGAGAGTGAGGGCTCCCCTCCTACTTGGGTGCCACCCAAGCCAGTGAGTCCTGACTGGCTAGGAGCAATGAGGGTGGGTGAAATCATCTGTTCCACCATCTGACATCTGAGTGCTTCCTGGGAGAACATGGGGCTGTGCCCACCTGCAGAGTTCAAGCAGAAGTGGGTCCACTGTCCTGGAAGTCCCATCAAGTATGACCCATTCAACTAGGAGTGGTGAGGGTGGGTGGAGTTATCTGCTCTACTCTCCAGTTCTTTCTAGGGAAAGACAGGGCTGCACATACCCACAAAATTCAGGCAGAAGCAGGACCACTTTGCTGGAAGCTGTCATTGAACCTTGTCTAGTGTGGGTTTGTGGAGCAATCTTACTACTCCCAGGCACTGTGACTGTGGCCTCTATAGGGGCTATGGCACTGGCACCAGGCTTCCGCAGATCCCAAGGCCCACATGGGCCCCCATAGACATGCGTGTTGCCTCCACAAATCTGCAGGCACTTTCTTCACTGGTCTAGAGGCCAAGAGGTTTAGAGGGAGTATCTCATTCTCAGCATTTCACAGGCCTTTGTGGGAAGTTTGGATCCCGGGGGGACTCTCACTCATTCACCCTTTCCCCATGTTGAGGAGCTTCTCCTGGCTCCACACCAATCCCAGATGGGCAGCTACTCAGCTTCATTCTTCTCTGTTCTCCCC
>NW_012109696.1:2467293-2478593 GCF_000951045.1 Mandrillus leucophaeus | reverse complement strand
AATATCATAAAAGGCAAAAAGGAAACTTGAATGTAGACCTGTTCCATCATCCAGGCAACTAACAGGTATCCAACCTCACCACATGCTGGGCACTTTCTGAGTACAAGAGATACAGCAGTGATCAAGGCATTCTAGGGGGAAAGCAAATGATCAGCAGAGCACTGAACAATTATGTTATGTGATTCCAGCCAGTAGAAAAGTGATAAAGAACATAAACTAAGGTGAGGGGATAGGGAGTGATTATCTTTTCTGAGAAAAACATATCAATATGGTCAAACCCTATGACTCAGAAGGGATAGGAAAAAAAGAGAACGACATTTCCTTAGTCTTGTTTTTTTTTTCCCCCCTAGCAATGCTTTTTATACACAGTGATTTTTCAGTGTTCAAACTAGTGATTCACAATCAGAGTGTCTGTCCTTGCTAGAGAGATGTTAAATTTTTAAGTCAGATAGCATTTGAAAAAGTATAATCCACAGTTCCATTGATTTACCTTGCTTTATTATATATGCTGTTTTTTACATTCTAAATTGCATTAAAGGAAATTATCAGATATGTACCTTATCAAGCTTGATTTGGTTTAAGGATATTTCAGAAACAATAGTCAAATTCATCAGTTCTTTTGAGAGGACAGATGGAAAAAGCTAGGGACTGAGATGTTTTTTATTTTGATTATCAAGATGTGAAAATTAAGTATTCAAATTTCTCATGAGAAATTATTGCTCAGTTATCAGAAGTTAATTAGATTTTTGTATTCTAGTGATTTTACACACTGTTAATTTTGTTCATAAAAGAAACAATACTGTTATTATAAGTATACTGATCTTAGTCTGTAAAATTGTATTGTATGCTTACCAAGTTGGAATTTCATAATTTGGAAACTTGAATTTTTTCATCTCTCGGAGATAGAATGAGACAGCTGAACTAAAATCACTTCACAATGGAGTCTTGATGCTAATTAGTTGTACATATCAAAATTTCCACTTGAATCTGTCCCAGGGCATGAAGAACATCATAAACTGTGGCGTTTGCAACATCATGGATGATATTCATTATCTCTGAAAATAATCCAGACTTTTCCCACATGCTTTTGCAAAGATTAAGACTGGGTTGTCTTCTCCCATAATTTTTGTGAATCTGATGGGAAGTTTTCCCATTAGTTCAAGGTACTTACAAATGAGATACGATATGGGAAAAATGAATCAGATTTGTCACAACAGATTTGCTTTGCAGTTTTTGGTCTTTGGGATGCAGGAATGCTAAACTCTGTTCAAGAGCTGCAATCTTTATCCTGAAAGGATCACTGGAACTATTTCCCATGTAAATCAACCAGATTTGGAAGCAACATTTAGAACAAAGAAAATGTTCATGTTGATTTTGAATTTGGTCTTTACTGATCGGACACCGCCAGCTATTTTTCGCATTTGTTTTATTTTTAAATAATTTGTGTTATTTTTCATTTAAGTGTATTAAATTTCATTTATATTGAAGTTATATTAAACTTACATTGCAGTTCCTATGTTGCAGGTATTGTTCTAAGTTCCTTACAAATATTAATCTATTCTATTCTATAACAACCTTCTGAGTTGGATTATATTTTTAACATGTCCACTACACAGATGGAAACATGAAGACTTTTGAAAGTCGAGAAATGTATTCATGCTCATATCTTGTTCTCCTTGTTATCTACTTACCTCAAAAAATATTTTAAATTAATTTAATGGTAATGGAACAATTAATTTAATTTTATATTTCAGTTTTCATTTGCAGTATGTGTGTATTTTAAAATATACTGTTGAATTTCAATTCTTTGAAAAATCTAAGACCTTGTTTTGTAATAAACAAATTTAATCTATTGCATATAACAGATTATGGTTTTTTTGGATATTTTATTCATCCTATGCCTTCTAATTTGAATTTTTCTATTGCTACACTTGGCTTTTTTTCCCTAAAATAACTAACATTTATTTACTTCTATAATATATTCTGCTCTTCTTTATCATCAATATTTTTCTTTTGACTTTTCAAAAGGATTTTATTTCTCTGATTTTCAGTTATGAATAAAATAGTATTCTCTCACCTGTAAGACAGAATTTTGTAGAATTTCACTTCACTTTTCTACCACTTCTTCCCTTTCTGATCCTTGAAATTATTGTGAACAATGTGAAGCATACTATTTTTATTAACCTCGTTCAGTTAAAGATACATATGCATATATAGTTTTTAAAGTAATTGTCTTTGTCATTGTATGGTTTCACAGTTGAATAAACTCTCAGCTTATCTCTTGTAATGCTAGATGCTACTCATTTAATATTATATGTCCTCAATAATAAGCACATAAGTATATAGATCTTTCTAAAGCTGGAAAGCAAAACAAAACTGAGTGCAGGGCTCAAAAAATTTCATGTTGTTCCAGGCAAAATGAATGGCAAAATGCACAGCCAGACACAGCTTGAAAAACACAAGGTCAGAGACACATGAAAATCCTATGAGGATCCCGTCTGAAGAGCAAAAGGGGTTACCAGTAAAATAACAAATCCAAACTTGCTTCCAGATTTCTCCTCTGCAAAAGTACGTGTCAGATCACAACAATGACATGTTTGAGAGAACAAAAAGCTGTGGTTCACAATTTCTATTCCAAGCTGATGTTTTTGGTAGTGTAAAGAGCAGATATAAATTGTCAAACATGCACTATTTGTCCCAAGTGTTCTTAACCCATGATAGTTTGACTTCAGTTCAAGATTTTCCCTCCTCTTCCTTGGGAACTCCTCACTCCACGTTGGCCTCCACTCTGTGGTGGTAGAAGGGAAGAGGAGGTACAGTGGTTGACGTGTTCTGGGCTAAATATCTGAATTGTTGCTGCAAGAGCATGAAGTTCTAAAGAAATATGAGCTAAAAGTGAAGGTGAAAAACATAGAATGATTTACTCAGTTAATGGAGACTTTTTGTCATAAAAACTAAATATGTAGAAGCAAACTGTATAAACACAGTGGAGCAAAGTAAAAGGGAATTGGTACTCAAAAAAATAAGAAAAATACTTTAATGCCAGTTAAGTAATATAGGAAACAGAAGAAGAGAAAGATAAAATTAATGCCAGGAGATAATTTCTAGACAAGACAAAGAATGCTCGACAACATACGTGTGTAATGGGCTTCCGAATTACAAAGAACAGAATCAGGACTCAAGCAGATGCCAGATACCTGTACTCTACAATGTCATTGATGTGGGTACAACATCCAATGACAGGGGTTTTCTTTGCAGGGATTGGGGATGAGGAGAGAGGATGATAGAGAGGGGGTGTGATAAAACACACTGTTATGTTAAATATACATTTAGGTTTTAAGAGGAAACTCCAATTTAACAGACATCAAATTGGGAAAAATTAACTTCACAATGGAGAACACATGGACAAGAATGAAGACTTTACTGATCAAAACTGGGGGTAAGCCTGGTGCAGTGGCTTGCGCCTATAATCTCAGTGTTTTGGGAGTCTAAAGTGGCAGGGCTGCTTGAGGCTAGAAGTTTGCAATCAGCCTGGGTAACAAGGCAAGGCCCCATCTCTACAGAAAAGTTAAAAATTAGTTGAGTATGGTGGCACGCATCTCCAGACCTAGCTACTTGGGAGGCTAAGGGAAGAGGATTGCTTGAGCCCAGGAGTTTGAGGCCACAGTGAGCTGATTGTGCCACTGCACTCCAGCCTGGTCAACAGAGCAAGACCCTTTCTCCAGAAAAAAAAAAAAAAAAAAAACTGGATGAAACTATTTATAAATGTAGATAGGAAAGACACATATATTTATGTATTTACATTAAATATATTATTGTGAATTTGTAACGTGTTTGGAAAAGAGCGCAATTAATAAACATATTCTTAATAAAATATAAAGTCCAAAAATAAAATTATAAGGCACAGTAACCATTCACACAGCCCTCTGTATTTCTTCAAAATATGCAATCACTGAAACATTGAAAGTAATTGTTCAATGTTGTCTTCCCAACTGAGTAATAAGCTTAACGTGGAAGGAACTCCCTTGGTGGATTCTCAATAAGTAGATAATTAAACATGATTAATGAGAGACTAATAGAAAAGTAAGAAACTATTCTAAACTCATTGAAGATCTCGATGAAAAGAACTCTCTTATAGGAAAACATAAACTGAAAAACTGCTTTAAGAAGACGGAAGGGAAGTGAAGGCAATCTGGCTGCAATATCTGTTACCCCATTGATCATCAGGGTGGATCGGGCTGATCTGGCTGGCTAGCTAGGTGTCCCCTTCGTCCCTCACTGTTCCATGTGCATCTCTCCCAAAGCTGCACACTCAGTCCAAGAGGATAGCCATCCCCAGTAGAAGAGGACTGGTCTTCAGTCAAGCCTACATGAGTAGTTATGCTCACCTTTTAAAACTTCCAAACGAGCTCTCAAGATGATGGAGGAAGATGCAACAGGCCATTAACAATAAAACACATTGAACAGTTAGGCAAAACATTTCCTCCAAAAAATAAATCAGACTCTAATAATTGTACAAGTGTTTTGTCAAATCATGAAGAAGCAGATAATTTTCACTTGTTTAAAATGTTGCAGAACACAGAAATCATTTGGGAAAATTTCCAGTTAACTTTACAAGTTGCCAAAGTACTAAAAACAAAATGTAAAAAGGGAGGCAAATGTGTTTTAATTGCCTCTTTTTTGCCCCATGGTGAGGGAGGAATTCCTGCCCTAAGGTTATGGGGAGGGCCAAGTGCATGCGCTGGGCAGCGGGAATGTTTGTTAGTCACTGACACTCACAGCCTGGGGAAGAGGATGCCACACTCCATGGAGGGCCACGTGGGGCTGCACTTGGAACACACTGAACAATGAGGGCTGTGGAGAAGACTTTGTAGTATCAAGAGGGTGAGGTGCCCGTTCCCATGGGAGGGTGTGATTGGCCTGTTTGAACAATTCCATGAGATGACAGAAGACTGAAATCTTCTACTCAGGAATAAGCAGATACTGCTTCGTCCCAATGACAAGGAAGATTGTCAATTTTACCAGATGTCAAGGCGGCATATAATAGTGACCCTTAATTTTATGTCTTACACTGCAGTATGTCCAAGGACAACACACAGACACCCTCCCACATGCACAATTGACCGATATCTCTTCTTATTATTTATATAAATATACTCAATAAAATATTCTAAATTTGAATTAATCAATATACTTTAAATTTAAATTTTATATATTAATCAATATAATTTAAACATACCAAAACAAAGCAGGATAAATTCATGAACAGCATTGTTCAATTTTTTTAAGTTAGGTAATTACATTAATTAATAGGGCAAAGAAGAATTAAAACTTTTAGAAATTGAAAAAGGAGACACATCCACTCCCCCAACCCATACCAGAGGGATACATTAGAATTACTTAAAAGGTTTAAACCCCTCCCCCTCCCGCCCTTCTCACAGTTTCTTAATCTCCAGAATGAGAACCATGTTGGAGATTTGGGTTTGTTGAAGAAGAAAACCAATCCAGAGAGATGATGTTAAACATTCAATATTCCTTACCACTACTACTTCTTAGCAAACTAGAAAAGAACTCTTTATAGCATCTTAAAACAAATCTACTGGAAACCAAGGGCTGATACCATCCTTAGGAACAGAATGCAAGAGCCATTCCCACTACAGCTAGGAATAAAACAGCTGTGCTCCTGATCACCATTATTTTGCTGTCTCTGGAAACCCTGTCCATGGGCTAAAGCAGGGGAAAAACTAAGGTGTAAATAACAGAAAAAAAAAAAGAGACAATTATTTGAGATAATGTAATTTTGTCTTTTTGGAAAAAGCAAGCAAATGAATTAAAAGTTTATTAGACCTCATAAAAACAGAAGAAACTGGAAAATAAAATACCTGTACCATTTCTATAAGTTATTTATTTTATTTAAAATAAAACCCTGCATATATAGCAATAATAAGTTTCAAAGACTGTTTTAAGATTTTTTAAATCTTAAAAGACCATTTTAAGATTATTTAAATATTCACTCATTTAATCATTGTAACAGTTATGAGGTAAGTGCTATTATTGTCATTATCATTGTTTCCATTTTACTGATGAGGACACTGAGGCCTGGAGAGACTGAGTGACGTGTCCATACTGACTAAGTGAGCAAGCCAGATTTATGCCCTGGACCCTGGACATCTGGTTTCAGAGCCCATGCTCTAATGCAGTGCACCTCGCTGGGCTTCCTTTCATTATTTTAACATTCTGGTTAGAAAATGAGATACAATGAGCCAATTGAATTCAATAAAAATATGAATATCCTAGGAATAAACATTATAAGAAATGTTAAATACCTGTGTGAACAAAAATAAATATTTTATATTTAGAAGTATTTTTAAAATGGGAATACATGAAAAAAATGTATTACTTGTCTCATAATATTGAATATTTTAATGATTTTGGTATTATCTAAATAATTCATAAATGTATGTGATCCCAATCAGAATCTCGATGGGATTTTAAAACTTGATACAAATAAACCTAAAATAATGTTGAAAGAGTAAACAAACAAGAATAGACAGAAAATTGTTGAAAAGGAGTAATAAGAGAAGGCAAGTCAGCCAGTGTCAAAAATCTATCATAATAAAAAATGAAATATATTAATAACAAAACAGTGTTTTACTGACAGCAGAAAGCCAAAAAATACTCAAAATATGTATTATTAAACAAAGTTAAATTTTTAAATACATGGGGTGGTAAGAAGTGAATTATACAAGTAATTGAGAAAAATGGGATATTTTAAATCTTTTAAAACCCTGAAAATTAGATCACTACTTCATACCTTGTAAGAAAATAAATAGCAATTTAAATCTATAATTTTGCAAATGTATTAAAATAATAAATAGAAGAAACTGAGAATATTAATTTTGGGAAATATTTCTAATTTGGGGTGCAGATAGAAGATGTCTAAAAAAACATATAAATAGTGATATTGTTTGGCTGTGTGTCCCCACCCAGATCTTGTGCGGAGTCATAATTCTCAGTGTTGGAGGAGGGGCCTGGTGGGAGGTGGTTGAGTCATGGCGGAGGGGGCGACATTCCCTTTGCTGTTCTGGTAATACAGTTCTCATGATATCTGGTTGTTTGAAAGTGTGTAGCACCTCCTCCTTCTCTCTCTCTTTTTCCTGTTCCCTCCATGTAAGACGTGCCTCCTTCCTCTTCACCTTCTGCCATGATTGTAAGTTTCCTGAGGCCGCCCTGGAAGCAGAAGCCTATACAACCTGCAGAACAGTAAGCCCATTAAACCTCTTTTCTTTAAAATTACCCAGTCTCAGGGAGATCTTTAAAGTAGTGTAAGAATGAAATAATACAAATATAAACAGCAAACACATAAAATATTGACTCTTAAAGCCAGGACCAAACCTGGGACAAGGAAACTAGTGTGGAACCAATCTCCATTCCAGGAGAAAAGAAATACCAAGAAAGCTTTGCCAGTCACAGTCAAACTAAAAATTAAGCCAAAACACGATCGCATTCAAGCATCGATAGCTAACTGATACACCAGGCTCTGACAATTATGCCGCCTTTGTACCCATTAGAAGAAAGTATGTTCGGCAGAAGCCAGTGTTATTATGGACCAGAAGTCTTCACAAAAAAGTGCTGAGACTTATTTCTGGAGGTGTCTGAGTGACTGACCTTCTCTGTGCAGCTTCAGCACTGAGGAAGAGTGAGGGGCCTCATGGCAAGAGGTAGTATGAAATACCAATAGCTTTAATAATAAAATAATAACAAATGTTTAACTTATTATTAGAAAAAAATACATAATTATTGTATAATTAGATTCATTATTACTATTTAACCTAAATTTTTCTGTGTTAAATAGTAAAAGGAAAGGAGCTTATAAATGCCATATTGTGATCATCATTGGTTTCCAATTTTCTTTTCTTCTTTTTACTGAAAACAGTCCAGTCTCAAAGTAAGGGAGGACGACAGAGACCAGAGTGCAGTCACGAACAGAATCTTCGTATAAACCGCGGGCTGACGCGATCTCGTTACTGCCTAGGCATTTGGAGGACGTGTTTGGCGCGTGGAGGGAAGGACTCTAATCCTATTAACACTGAGGAGCTGAGATGCTCAGGTTCAGTTAGAACTTGGCCACAGGATCTTGTGGAAATACAGGGGGCCGGGTCAAGTGTTGCCAACCATTCCCCAGGCACAGGTCTTCCAACGCTCTCTGATTTCTAAAGTTATACTCAGTCCAACTTCATAGTGAGGTCTACATTTTATGTGATTCATTTCATATTTCTTCTGTCAAAATATCCTTTTCTTGTGTTTTAACCATGTGACTTTCTCACATTGTCGGGGTACTGTCAGCGCCGGGAGAGAGTGCAGCGCCTCACTACTTCCGGTCTATAAATCATCTTATTGCAGAGGGGCCAAGAGCAGGGCTGGGAAGGAGTGAGTGTATGAGGCCTGAGCGCTCTGGCCCTGTGGTGGGTCAGCAGACCTGCTTGACCTTCCTGGGGCTTGGCTTTCTCAGTTGCAATCTGCAAAGAAGGACTAGAGCCACTCATAGGCCTCCAAGCTGGAAAGTTATTTGACATTATTGTGTTGGTGTTTTAATGACATTGTGTCCTTATAATTTGTATAAAGTAATAAAGAACGACTCTAATCTTTCAGAAAAGAATATGAACTACAACAATTTTTCATACAATCATTGTAATTTTTGCCACTAAAGAAAAGTGTTGATGCACAATACAACGCTAACTTCTTTGAAACCTGACTAGTTTCAGCTGTGTGTGAGATGAGGAAGGAACAAAATTACAGACTAAACAGAATCTTCATAGGGCACAAACACATCCAATGCTTCTCTGTTTCAGTTGTGTGGATGGTGGTTTTACATACAAGGTAATGTGCCCACTTGCATTGCTTTAGTTAAGTTTATGCAATTTAGAAAAGGGTTATGACAAAATTTCATCCTTATAATCTAAAATGCCGTTTGTTTCCACATGAGAAAGGCCCCTGGCTCCTTTCATGTTGAAAGGGCACTGGGCATGGGAGAGCAGGCAGCCGCTAGGAGATACTCTCACCGATCCTTTGCGAAGCACTTCGTTTTTATTTTTAATCATTTTTTATTTTCTATTGGAACATCTACTTGATATTCAAAATGACCTCCTAAGTAATGAGAACCTCTGTCTGAAAGGAAACAAGTGCTAACTGTGAATGATCTAAATAATTTACAGCAAAATTTTTCTGTGAAGGGCCAGATGGTAAATAGTTTAGGCTTTGCAGGGCACACAGTCTCTGTTGCAGTGACTCAACTCTGCCATCGTGAAAGCATTCACAGACGATCTGCAAACAAATAAAACTTTATTTACAAAATGAGTCAGCTGGCCAGATTTGCTCTTGGGCAGTAGTGAGTTTTCTGACCCTGAATCTAAACAAATGATGACAAAATTGCTTTCCTAAACTTTGACCTCAAAGTTAAGAGTGCTACGTTCTTGAAGGGTTGCAAAGTGAAGGACTTTGAGGCTGGCGATTTGTTTTGACCCTTCCAATATTTGTTCTCAGGGTTATTTTGCTGGGACACCTTTAAATTGAAGGAACTCCATATACATATTGAGATTTCCATTTTACCTTTAAAAATTAGGCAGGTCTGGGCCCCACCACTGTATGGCAGCACCCCATGCACTGGCCAGTCAGTGCCAAGAGTCCCTTTTAAGGCAGACATGTTTGCTCCAGTTTGCCCCGGCCCCTCCCCTCCCTCTCCATCCCTCTCTGAGACTGACAGGCAGTTGCGAGTTACTGCCACCATGTTCCATGGCCAGTCTTAAACTCGGTCCACTCGTGTGTTGCTCGTCTCAGCTCCCAATCTGGCCTCTATAGCCTGGACTTGACCACCCCTCTGTGTTACCTGGAGACATACATACTGCAGGATGAGTGCTGAATTCCATGCACAGCTAGAGGAACTAGAAACACTAGTCATTTTAAAGAATGTTGTTTCTTTCTTCACAATGAAAAGAGACTCATTAAGCACTGTTCTGGTCTTACTCTTTCTAAGCACTCCCTAAGAGTGAATCCTTTAACATCAGCCATTCTTCTTTTTTTCCATTTGTTTGAACTTACAGAAGAGGGCCCCTGGTTATCTCCACGTGAGAGACTCGAAAAACTCTCACTCCTTTCATGTTACACTGGACACAATTAGCAGTACGTAGAGATCCCCATTTATCAAGCATGCAGTGTACTCAGGACAAGGGAAATTCTGCCGGTAGGAGATTGTGGAGACTTCCATGCACTGCCCAATCCCCCCTCCAGGTAAGTGTAAGCTCCCTGAGGTGTGAGCTGAGGCAGACATTTGTTAGGCACTGGCAGAGGGGAAGGGTGGCGGGTGTTTTAAGGTCCATCCAATGCCAGTCTTTATGTAAAAATATTTGCACTTTGAAGAATGGTTTCAAATAAATGAATAAGAGAGGGAGTGTGTGTTGCTATGGAATGGGGATGCCCATACACAGCCAGGCGGTCTGCGGCTTCAGGACAGCCCTAGCAGGGCGCCTGCTGAGAGCTCTCCCTGGGTACCCACAGATTCGTGACAGGCTGGGCAAAGAAAGAGCCCAAGCCACCATTTCCCCCATTCATTCCCCTCTCCAAAGTGTGCAAAAGAGGCAATGTCAAGCTAAGCTGGCTATGAAGGACACTGGAACCAAAGGGCGGCTGAAGGCCCAGGACCTACAGAAGGTGAGTGGTGGGAGAGCAGCCAGGGACAGGGAGGGCCACACGCACACACATGTGCAAACATGCACTCCCACGCGCGCAGTCCTACGGGCTCACAGCATGTACTCGCACACACTCACTCAGGTGTGGATGTACACCCGCGCACACCCAGGCACATGTACACCCGCGCGCTCACACACCCCATCCAGCTACGCAGAACTCTGGCCAGGCCGATGATGACCGCACACCTGCTGCCTCCTTGGCCACCCTGTGCACACAGTAACCCGATCCACCCCTGTGGCGGCCGAGACCCAGGCCCATCCGCAGCCCTGAGACTTCCCTAGGGATCGCACCCAGCAGCCGGTCACCGGCACCCGCGGCCCGGCCAGTTAAGGGCGGCCGTGACCCCGGGGCCAGGAGCGCCGCCACATCCCGGGGCAGATGGGGTGGGGGAAGAGCTTCCTCCTCGGCCTCCAGGTCTCCGATCACGCCGCAAACTCCAGAGCGAAGCACACGCCTTTAGAAGCAGGTCCGCGGCTCTCCCATGTCCGGGCGCCCGGTTTTCCGCACCCAGTGTCCCCACAGCAGTGCCCGGGTACAGAGGCGCGGCCCGGCTG
>NW_012109696.1:2403386-2466243 GCF_000951045.1 Mandrillus leucophaeus | reverse complement strand
CTCGTAATCCCCGTGCCGCTGGTTTATTAGGTGCTGTGAATGTTCATGACTCTGTGGACCCCTACTTTTAAGATGCTATTGTGCACTTTTTTTTTTTTTAACTGTATGAGCGAGCACCGATGAGTGGACTTCCACCAATATTTATATGTCATTCCCTGGCCAAACGGTTTGCCAGAGTTATTGGTATAACATTAGGGAAAAGGTGAGGAAGTTCATTTTATTTTATTCTAAATTGCTTAGGAAGAATCTAAAGCTATCTGTATGCATCAAAGCCGTCATAAAGAGCAAATTACTCCCTTTTCCATCCCCTCCTACATCCTCGGATCCTCCTTCCCCTCCCCAATCCCTCTTTCTCCTCCTTTATAAATTAAAGTATTTCTCTACGGTTGCTTATTCTCAGTGAAGGAGGTGAAACAAGTGCTTAGCATCTCAGCACTAAATTTAATGCTCCAACAATCAGGGCGTACTTCAAACATAATAGTGCCCGAAATGGCTTATCGGCTTATTGTGACACCATCAGCAACGTTCACGTCCTGGGCCACAGTGTGACATGGGGACAAGTCTTATTCTTTTTCAATGCATGCTTTTACTTCTGCCACTTACAAGTGACATTTGCAAATGTGCTGTCTTATGGGAAGGGATCTCCGTGTCTTCATTCTGCATCAGGTAGATGAGAAAGCAGGTGTCACACTGGTTGCTAGGTGGTTTTTTTAACCTGAACCCATCTAATGACAGTTAATAAATATTATTTGGCATTGTTACCAACAATAAATTGCCATATCAAATATTAATATTAATTGACTTTTATAGGAAGAACTAGATTTGATTCTCTCAATATATTCCCAGATCTAGAAAATTAAAGAGTTAATAATTCAGAATTTCTCAGTATAGTTACTTCAATTTGATAAAATAGCATAAAGGCAAGAATTTAGTATATGCATTAACTTTTCAAATTCTTCCCTACCGAATGATTATACAAATAGTACATAAGGTGACCAATATCAGATTGACGCTCACCATAGGACTTTTTTGAGAACCACCAGGGGGCGCTAGGTGCAAATGATATAAAATGTTAAAAAAGTTGTCATGGTGAATTTACAGGAGAAAGTTAATTATCTGTCCATTTACAGACTATCTTCTTTTGGTTGTCCTTGTCCCTTTTAGCGTTTTGCTTACAATACTAAAAGTTAATTCTTACAATTTTAAAAGTTAATTCTAATTCACCTTTTTAAGTAAGATTTTTGTAAAAAAAAAAAAAAAAAAAAAAAAAAATTCTAGTTCCCTAAAATCATGAAAATTCCGGAGGGACTCAGGAGATTTCCACAATACTTTAGTTTATGGCATTTATGATAAAGCACATATAGACACAGAAGATAAAGCACATTATAGACACAGAAGAAAGAAGAATAAAAGCCAGGGCTTCCTACCTAATTGTGCTTTTCCCTTGAAGCGATTCAATCCGCTTCAGCATCCTCTCTGGGAGTGGTGTGTCAGCGTGCTGCTCTGAACACCTGGCACCTCGGCTATTGTCACATCTCCATGACAACGACTTACCTGGCTTGGTGAGAACCTGAAGGGAAAGAACTGAACCCTTCTTAGTGAAGTTCTAGCCCAGTGGACACAGCACACCCTCCTCCCCTACCGTCTATGCACTTTAGCTCCTTAATTATGAAAGGCTAACGTGTGAGTCTGGACATCCACAACAAGCTTCTATGCCACCAGAGAAAAGATCCTGCTCAACAGTGTTGCCTGTTTCCCTCTGACCTGGAGCAGAAGAGCTAGAAGATCCTTGGTGACTGCTGGGGTCAGCTTACTGTCGCCTGTCTAGGTATCCATTAGACAAGTTGGTTCTGAAATAACTAATTGTAGCCATACATTTTGTTTAAAGAGGCACATGACTCAAACTATTATTGCAAATTGTTCTTGGTGGCTGAAGTAATTACAAAATAGCAAAGAGAACAAAGCTGGATGTGTCACACTACCTGACTTCAAACTATGCTACAAGGCTACAGTAACCAAAATGGCATGGTACTGGTACCAAAACAGATATATAGATCAATAGAACAGAACAGAGACCTCAGAAATAACACCACACATCTACAACCACCTGATCTTTGACACATCTGACAAAAACAGGCAATGGGGAAAGGATTCCCTATTTAATAAATGGTGCTGCGAAAACTGGCTAGCCATATGAAGAAAACCGAAACTGGACCCTTCCTTACATCGTACACAGAAACTAACTCAAGATGGATTAAAGATTTAAATGTGAGACCTAAAACCAAGAGCAATTGCAACAAAAGCCACAACTGACAAATAAGATCTAATTAAACTAAAGAGCTTCTGCACAGCAAAAGAAACTGTTATCAGATTGAACAGGCAACCTACAGAACCAGAGGAAATGTTTGTAATTTATCCATCTGACAATGGGCTAATATCCAGAATCTACAAGAAACTTAAACAAATTTAGAAGAAAAACACAAACAACCCCATCAAAAAATGGGTGAAATATATAAACAGATAATTTTCAAAAGAAGACATTTATGCAGCCAACAAACATAAGAAAAAAAGCTCATCATCACGGGTCATTAGAGAAATGCAAATCAAAATAACAATGAGATACCATCTCACACCATTTAGAATGGCGATCATTAAAAAGTCAGGAAACAACAGATGCTGGAGAGGATGTGGAGAAATAGGAACACTTTTACACAGTTGGTGGGAGTGTAAATTAATTCAACCATTGTAGAAGACAGTGTGGTGATTCCTCAAGGAACTAGAATGAGAATTACCATTTGACCCAGCAATCCCATTACTGGGTATATACCCAGAGAATTATAAATCATTCTGCTGTAAAGACACATTCACACGTATGTTTATTACAGCACTGTTCACAATAGCAAAGACTTGGAACCAACCCAAATACCCATCAATGATAGACTGAATAAAGAAAATGTGGCACATATACACCATGGAATTCCATGTAGCCATAAAAAAGAATGAGTTCTTGTCCTTTGCAGGGACATGGATGAAGCTGGAAACCATCATTCTCAGCAAACTAACACAGGAACAAAAAACCAAACACCACATATTCTCACCAAGTGGGAGTTGAACATTGAGAACATATAGACACAGGGAAAGGAACATCACCCACTGGGGCCTGTTGGGGGGTGAGGGGCAAGGGGAGGGATAGCATTAGGAGAAATACCTAATGTAGATGACGGGTTGATGGTTGCAGCAAACCGCCATGGTACGTGTATACCTATGTAACAAATCTGCACGTTCTGCACATGTATCCCAGAACTTAAAGTATAATAAACAAAATCAGTGGTCACATGCTCACTAGTGAACATAATAACAGTGCAGAGAATATAAAATAGAATTGTGCTAGTTTCTCTTCCTACCACCCTCTACCTTATTATTTACCTTCTGCATTTTGTCCAGATGATCTACAAGAATTTACTTATCACCCTGTGTTCCTTACAGGCTACATTGTTTTTTTCTTTTAAAAGGTCACTTTGGCTTCAGAGCTTACAATGTACTTTGAAAGCTCATTATATTATGAACTTTGCCTCATGTGGTGAAATAATCTTTTAGATTTCATTCTTTTAGAGTATATTTTTTACGAGTTTTAAGGTATTCCTTTCTATGACTTTACTGTAATGTAGTTACCAATTATCTGTTGTTTATTCTTGTTTAAAATTTTGCCTCATTACAAATAATGCTTCCATGAAAATATTTACATAAACCTTTTAAAATTCATCTGAGATTATTTCCTCAGAGTGATTTCCTAGGTCGAAGGCTTTTGCAACTCATTGCCAAAGCAGACTTTAGGAAGGTAGTGTCGTTTTTCTTTCCTGACATCAGCAGTGTTTGAAAGAGGTGGCTGGTGGTGGACTGATTTTTTGTTAATGCGATTGATTTCTATTTAGAAGGCAATATATCTCCTGCCACCTGCCCCACCCTTCTCTCTGTTTTCTGGATTCTCCTTTCCTGCTATCCTCTTAGGGTGCTCATGAACATTCCTTTGCTTTTGGACAGTTACAGGCTCAGTCTTTGAGTCTGGAGCAAGTTGCAGTCAGGTGCCATCTAAGCAGCCAACTGTGGAAAGAGCGGGAAGTGTGGAGCCTATGGGAGATGGTCCTGTCGGGTGGGCAAGGTGTGGAGCTCTGGCCGTCTCCCACAGCCTTTTGGAATTGAGCTCTCCCAAGACAGTCGGGACCTCACGGGAGCCTTGCAGGACTTCTTGGAGTTCAGTTTGCCTGAACGTTGAGGTTATGAACCTACCACTTGTATATATGAGTTTTTAGATAGGACAAACTTTTCTTCTTGCAAGATTATTGTGTTTGAAGTCTTTCGAATATGTCTTTCCCATCTATGGAAAAAATACTGTATTAATAAAGACACCAATCCCTGTGAAAATAATTAAAATACATAAATTTACAGTGAAATTAATTATATTAAAAACATTGCAATGCTCAAAGCTCATCATTTCATAATTATTTCACTATATTTGATAATAATCTAGGCTCTTGAGACCACTGGCCTCTTTTGCATCTGTATGGCAGAAATCCTACACAGTGGGGGCTGCTGCGTATCTCTGCACACTGCATATTCAGTGATGGCACAGCAGTCATTGAAATCAGCCATGGGGGGAAGATTTACACCAGGGAAATTGGCAAATGCCAAAATCCAGGTCATTCTTCTCCAGACAGCAGGTTGTTGAATGCTTATTAGCACAGCATTGTGTTTATGTAAAAGTGGCTTATCAGTAGTTATTTTGCATGGTAAATATTATATGAGCCCCCAATAAAGGACAAGCATTGTCTCTCTCCAAAATAAAGGTCGTAAGAATATGGCTTATTTCATCTGAGAATAATTTGATTTTTTAAAGAGTAATCACCTTTTTATACACGATAAAATGTGCTGACCTGCCACTGTCTGGAACAAGCCATCCTGCCTTCTGTCATCCTTCCCCTGCTTCAGCTACAGTGGTAGGAGCTGGTGGGAGGTGAGGAGCATGCCCCTGAGTGGCTGGGATGGCAGATGACAGCTGTTAACATCCCTGCATCACGCTGGCCTTTCCCCTCTGTCCAGAGACCCAGGCATAAGAGAGGCAGAAGTCTCACTGCTGGGAGAGTGGGCTGGGGAAACGCAAAGCAAACAGGTGTGCACGTTTCACTTCTGTGTTTGTGAGGGGCTCAAATCCAGACTGGAATCTACATACCTGTGCCAGACATGCCGCTTCCTGCTGTGCTCTCCCTTTTCTATCATTGGATGCAATGTCACCAGATTCTTTGACTTCCTCATTTTCCTAATTAAATTTTAAATAATTCCAGTGTCTTTTACCTATGAGACCACAAGTTACTGACTTTGCTATAAATCTCAATGGTTACTTGTCAAGTTGTCTGCCGGAACATGCTGTGCCCCTCAGCCAGCTACCCTCAGAGTACCTGTCCACAGCTGTGTGCACACTTGCCATCCATCCTGGCCTCCTTCACTTCTCTCAAGCCCAAACGCCGGCCTTTCAGACTTCCCACTAGCTGCTACCAGTCTCTCTTTCTCTGTAACCACCCAATTTCCTGCCAGGATGGGACAGAATTGGGTGGACAAGTATCTGCATTGGAAGAGTTTTAGTTATAAGGAAAACTTTCTTTTTCCAGAAAAATATGATTAACCAAGTACTGTTCACTTCTAACCAAATGCCCCTTGTGCAGGATGCTATTTTATATTATCCTATTATTCCAAAAAACCTGTCCAACTCAGGCCAAAGCATAGAAGGGCCCTGATTATGAAGCACCTGACAGAAGAGTCTCCTAACAGCATATGTTGGTGATAAAGGGGAAGAAACGGAACATGAAAACCAGGGTCTTAAACTAGTAAGAGGAAGCTGCACTTTTGAGTGTTTGAGGACCGACCTCCTCATCATTGTGCTAGAGAGAGATCAGCTCTGGCGCCTGACTCTGACCCTTTTCAAAGACATCTCAGCATAAGTTTGGAGAAAGGGTTGGCATCATGCTGAGCTGTTATTTTCTCGGATTAGAAAAATGCAGGCCAGGGTGCAGGCCCTCTGCGAACATGTGGAAGCCCAGTGCTCGCCTACAGTTGGAGGCACACATACCAACGCATAAGTATTTAATAGGTGTGAAACAAGCTAACAAATCATTAACAAAAAAGTATTTTCATAAAGTTACCTTCACATAACCTAAAAGCCCAGGTCTAAGTTGAGAAGGTGGCACGCAGCAACATCTGGCCGGGGCAGGCACTACTCCTTCTCCTCCCATCCAAGTTCTGGCCTGTCTAGGACAGAAACACCCTCCCCCTGAACTGTGGAGAGCAGAGATGATATTGTTATGGTGGTAATGAGAGAACAAATCCTACTTGTAACCACGAAAACTCAATGACCATTTTCGAGAAGGAGAGAAACCTCCTTGGAGAAGACAACTACGAAATTTACAGAAAAGCAGCCCAGGACCACTGCCCAGGATGCTGGTGGAGCTTCAGGGTGTCCCTCTGTTTTCTGCTGAGAAGGTGGTGACCCAGTGAACACCGAATGCTTTCCTGGAAAGATCGCCTCTGACTACAGCCCTGCAGAGGGTCTGACTACAGACCCCTACATGGGTCCCCTGAAATTTGATAGCTCCTTGGGATTTTCTTTACTTTTTTAAAAGAAATAACTTCCTTGAATATGATTGAGACCAGCATACGCTACCTTTCAGTGGGAAGATGAACGTGGTGCATGTCTTCAGAAGGAACTTCCTTGAATATGATTGAGACCAGCATACGCTACCTTTCAGTGGGAAGATAAACGTGGTGCATGTCTTCAGAAGGGCTCAATGTGAAACCTGATCAAGTCCCAAGAACCCAGCCCAATGGCAGGGTCACCAACGGTTTTTATCAGGAACAAATGCACACGCGACCATTTCCAAATGTCAACATTTGGCAGACCTGGACCGTGTGTGCATCTTGCCTTTTCTCTTCTGTGTTCCATGATATCATGAATAAACATTTTAGGCAATTAGCAGAAAAGTGTGCCTATCATATTTTTATTTTTAACTGCTTTTTGAAAAATTCTGGGTGTGTTCAAGGTAAAATTTCTTATCAGCTCAGTGAGAAACAGAAATAACGTGACTGAAGGTATGTTTGAAAACTATAAAATGATTGTATTTGATAGTTATTAGTACAATTTATGAAATGCAATCCTAAAAGTTCGGTTTTGGTTTTATTTGATCAATAATTTATTTTCCATTTTAAGTGTCGTAGGATTTCCTGGCTTGGGAATAGCACATTATGGGGACTTTGTGACCATTTTTTTCTTGAAACTGTGATGTTCCGTATTCCACACTTTGAATTCAGTATGGGTAGGTGTTGCATTTTTCTTCGGCATTTTTGACTGGGTGGAAAGATCATGTGGTAAAATAATATTCTATCTTAAGACTTCCTGATTCTTCTCGGAATCCTGAAATGACTCAGCCTCTCCTCACTCTTTTGATTCCAGAATATGACCTGGTCTCTGCCTACGAGGTTGACCACAGGGGCGATTACGTGTCCCACGAAATCATGCACCATCAACGGCGGCGAAGAGCAGTGACCACGTCAGGGGTTGAGTCTCTTCACCTTCGGCTGAAAGGCTCCAGGCATGACTTCCACATGGATTTGAGGACTTCCAGCAGCCTGGTGGCTCCCGGCTTTATTGTGCAGACGTTGGGAAAGACAGGCACTAAGTCTGTGCAGACTTTACCGCCAGAGGACTTCTGTTTCTATCAAGGCTCTTTGCGATCCCACAGAAACTCGTCAGTGGCCCTTTCAACCTGCCAAGGCTTGGTGAGTACAGCGCGAGTCCCAGCTAGGGAGGCGAGGTTGGTGATGGTGGAAAGGAGAGGGTAACCAGGACTTTCCCTCGAGTTCACGTAGATGCTCTTCTTCTACTGCAGCACAGATTAAGCAGGAGGAATATTGCCAAGTAAAACTTTCCAAAAAACATTGTGTGCCTCCTCTGGCCTATTTGGAAACAGTGCGCACACCCACCCTGCTGCTGCTGTTCTAGAATTATTGTGGAAGAGCACTTCAGTTTGAAAATTGTGTATAAGAACCTCTGGCCAAATCTGAATTCTTTAGCTTCTTAGGGGATGTTTTTACTCCAACTTACAGCTTCTAACTGACAGAAACTGGAGAAATGTCTTCATTTGGAATGGAACAACAGTATTCAAGAGATTGGCCGTGAGGATTATTTGATCAGATATTTGAAAGACTTTGAATACTGTACATCTGTCATTCTGATGATGATAATCTGCTTACACATTAGGGCATTCATCCATGGCAGGGCGTTGCTGGTCTTCCTGGACTGATGAATCCAGGGTGCATTCCCCGTGTCCTGCATATCGGGTTTGGAATGGCACATCACTTCGATGCTTCTGGTGCTGCGATTTACAGGGACCCTAGAGAGGGGGGCATCTGGCTGAGCTAAGAATCTACCTGCATCCCTCAGGCCTACCCAAGTCAAAATCTCACTGGCTTGCTTTTTACTTTTCTTAAAATATTTTCATATATTTAGGGAGAAAAATCTTAGGAGATTCTTAGATTCTTGGCAACAAATGAATTGCTCAGGTGCAGAGGAGCGAAGTGTGACTTACACAGCAGAGTGAAAATGTGTTCAAGGTTCAAGGTCTTGAGGATGTTAAAGGTTTGGCTAACAGGTCTGGGACATTTATTGCTTTTCTAGAAAAAGCTTTCAGTGTGCTTAAATTTCCTTCCCTCTTTGAGGAGAGGGAATTCAGACCCCACATCTCATAAAAGATTTTGTGTGTGTGAATTTTGGATGCTGAATTCATAACCAATTCCTTAAAATACTAAATATATGTAAATGCTAAATCCTGTAAAAAAATTTTTTTAAATGTTAACATTCTGCTTTTTAGGGAAATTTGATATGAGTTGATCTCATTGCTATTTCACTCATAAGAAACTTTTGGGTTGAGTTGCTAGGGATAGGGTGGTGGTTATTTGGCGCTCTTGTTAAGCATGAAGACAATGGGACTGATTTCTTTCACACTCTCCCAAGAAAAATAAGTCTTCCTTAACGGACTAGAACTCTTCATGAAATGCACAAAATGAAGATACATCTTCCTTGGTTTTCTTTCACAAGGGCTTAAGCCAGAAATGGAAGCCATCTGTGTGGCAACGAGGTGTGCCGTGCCCTTTACCCTTGGGTAATTTTGGATTTGGTTGTGGAAATTGGTGAGATACTTCTTGCTAACCCAGCAGGGATGCAAGCTTCCTGAGACCCCTGGATCTCCCTGAGCCAGGGTGGCTGAGCTGTGCCCTGGAGTCTGTTCCCTGAATCGAGGTGCTTTGCAATAGCTTGAGATTTCTGGTGCTTTTTGAGCTTGATCAGAGTTAACAGGAAAAGTTAACAGTAAAGTAAGTGTATAATGATAATGAAAGATAAAGAAATTATAAATAACAGAAAAAAATGCTTCTCTGGATAATAAATAGTGGTATCTGATACTATAGCTGCTGGAAGAGAAATTTATATGTCTTCTCCATTAATCTTCCAAATACCTGTAGTCCAGCTTTACTGATATTTTGTCCATAGATGGTCACTACAAATGTGACCTCAACCAGACTTAAGAGTGTGAGGTTGAGGATTTTCGTCATAAGACAGGATAAATCAAAGGCATTGGAAAGAGCCCTGTTCTTATTTAGGTATCTTTGCAGAGCCCAGAGGCCATCACTTTGAAAAGATCTCTTCTAGCAGGAAATGCTCTATATTCTGTTCTATCTATTTAATTTGTAGGATAAGAACATTACTTTCGGGTTTAAAAATATATTGCTTAATTCTCACATAATATCTTGTGTCATTTAATTAGAGAAAATGGTTTACCGTTGTAAGACAATGCAATTTCCAAACTGATATATAGTTTTTCACCCTGATTCTCAGACTCTGCATTTGGAAGGATTTTGCTGTTGTCCACTAATGATTGGTTTGAGGAATAGCATGAAAGTGAATCATTGAGGTGTTATCCTATCTATAGTAAATAAATATTCACAAAGAAGAAAGGAAAAACTAAACAAACATAGTACCCTAAATCTCATGTTCACAATGACAATTTGAGTACAGAATGACCTTGAGAATTGCGTATGGCTGCAGCCCAGCAGACCTGGGCCTCAGGAGTTTATTGTCTAACGAGAGAGGCAGGACACAGGCAAGTCCCCTACAGGGGGAGGAAACAGGGACAGACATGGGAGCCAGAAGAACCCAGAGGAGGATGCCTCTGCATGCCTTGCTGGTAGGTGGAGAGTGTCAGGATAGGATTTTGGAAACTATCCAGAAACCAAGTCCATAGTAAAGTTAGAATGTGATGCCCATAAATGAAGGAGTAACAAGCAGTCCTGGAGAAGACTGCTGGCATCTGCCAAGCTCACATCCTGTTAACACCACCTATAAATGTTAAGACCTTAATATTTGCATATTAAACCCAAGTATAATATATTCAATGAGATCTGTAAACCCTAAAATTATTTCTAGAGTTTACCCTGGTATTGCCACTGAATATCTTGACTTAAAATATTTCTTATTTAGTTAAATAAGGGTAATTTTTGGAAAAAGGATCCCTGTTATATTTATGTCTCTACCAAATTGTTGTTATAGATCTGTTTGTGGTTACCAACCACAAGCACATAAATGTGTGTCACTCAGTAGATACTTTCTAGTACTTGGTTAAATAATGGATAGACTTAGAGCGCTAGTTATAAGTAAGAGACAATGATGACCATGGCAATAGCACAAAGAACAATAATGACTTATTGAATGTTATACTTTGCTAATAGCTTTATAATGGTTATCTCACTTAGCTTGGAGATAAGTTGAAGAAATAGGTACTATTTTAAAAACAGCTTTATTGAGATGTAACTCACTCCTTAAAGAGTTAATTAGCTCTATTCATTTAATAGAGTTTCACCCTTTAAATTGTATAATTCGGTAGTGTTTAGTATATTCACAGAAATGTGCAAATATCACTAGAGTCTAATTGGAGACATTTGCATCACCTCAAAAATAAACCTCTTATGGTCAGTTCTCCTTCCCCTAATCTCCCCGTTCCCATCCTAGACAGTATAGGTTTGCCTAATCTGGCCATTTATTATAAATAGAAGCATACACTACGTGACCTTTGTGACTGACTCCTTTCACTTAGCGTAACGTGTTCAAGATTCATCCATGTTGCAGCGCATATCAGTACTTTATCCTTTTTTATTGCTAAAGTATACCACATATTTTATTTATCTTTCAGGTGATGGACATTATTGTTTTACTTTTTTTGGCTACTGTGAATAATGCTGCTATGAACATTTGTGTACAGGATTTTGTATGAATGTGTGTTTTCATTTCTCTTGGGTAAATACCTAGGAGTGTAATTTCTGGGACATATGGAAATTCTACACTTAACATTTTGAGGAATTTTCAAACTGTTTTTCATGTTAGTTGAACCATTTTCTATTGCCCCAGTAATGTCTGAAGGTTCCTATTTCTCCACATTCTTGCCAAACCTTATTGTTCTCTGTTTTTAAATAGTCATCCCAGTGAGTATGAAGGAGTATCCATTGTGGTTCTGATTTACTGCGTAGAGATTATTGGCTTTGGAAGAGGGTTCACTGTGCAGAGGTTAGCAACTTGTCTGAGTTTGGTGAGACAGCAACCCCCACACACAAGTTACATGAAGTGGGTTTATTACTTAGAGACAGGTAGAGCAACAAGGGACAGCAGAAGTCTAGGAATAATCACAGGCTGGTACACAAGGCTCAATACAGCTGTCTGAGTGGATGAAGTCTTGTCTCTGCATGCAACATGGCTGAGGCACCCAGGAAAGCAGCCCACCCTGGATTTTATACCTGGACACATGATGCGCTGAACAAGTTCTGCAGTTCAATCATCGCAACAAGTTCTACATTTCAGTCATCACATCATACTACAAGGCAGGGACTGCAACAGAGTCCAGGTTGTTTCTGCCCTTTCCTCCTATCTCATGATGTTGCATTTCCAGCACATTTTGCAGTCATTCTTGAGAATGGGAAGGAAGAAAGTGGGGAGGACTCAGTTGGTCATAGTCATCTGTAGAATTGTTCTGCATTGGTTGATGGTTTTTTGTTGTTTTACTTTCAGCACTTTCAATATGTCATCCTATTGCTTTCTGACGTTCATTGTTTCTGGTGAAAAGTCAAGTGTTTATTTCACTGTGGTTTATTATGCATATTGCATTACACATATGTTAGCATGTATACTTTGGTATCCATTATGCATATGTTGATATGTTTAATGATGTCCCACATTTCCCTGAGGCTCCATTCATTTTTCCTTCATTCATTTTTTTTATGTATTCCTTGTTTATCTTCAAATTCATTGATTTTATCCTGGCAGTTCAAATATATTATTAAGCCCCATCATGAATTCTACATTTTGTTTATTATACTTTTCAATTTCATAATTTTTTATTTATTTTAAAAATGTATCTTCATTCAAATTCTCTGTATGACATTGTCATCATGGCTTCCTTTATTTCTTTTTTCATTTTATTTTATTTTATTTTATTTTTTTGAGATGGAGTCTCGCCCTGTTGCCCATGCTGGAGTGCAATGGCACGATCTCAGCTCACTGAAACCTCAGCCTCTTGGGTTCAGGTGATTCTCCTGCCTCAGCCTCCTGAGTAGCTGGGATTACAGGTGTGTGCCACCATGCCCAGCTAATTTTTTGTATCTCTAGTACAAACGGGGTTTGACCATGTTGGCTAGGCTGGTCTTGAACTCCTGACCTCAAGCAACCCACCCGCCTCAGCCTCCCAAAGTGCTGGAACCACAGGTGTGAGCCACTGTGCCTGGCCCATTTTTATTTTTAATGTATTTTTATCATATATATTTAAGGTGAAAATATGATGTTTATACACACACACATACACACACCACACACAATGAGATCATTACTAGAGCCAAGCAAATGTATCCATTATTTTCCATAGTTCCCTTTGTGTCTGTGTGTGTGTGTGTTAGTTAAGAGCACCTAAAATCTACTCTTTGATCAAATTTTCAGTATACAATACAGTATTATTAAGTATAATCCTCATGCTATATGTTAGGTCTTTAGACTTACTCATCCTATGTAACTGTAAGTTTGTATTCTTTGACCTACTTCTCCCCATTTTTTCCTCCTTTCTGCCACTGGGAAGGAGTGTTCTAATCAATACTCATTACTTCTATGTATTCAACTTCTTTTTTAGATTCCACGTATAAGTGAGACCATACAGTATTTGTCTTTCTGTCTCTGGCTTATTTCACTTAGCACATTGTCTTCCAGGGTCATCCTTGCTGTCATAAATGGTTCTTGCTAATTACTCACAACCAAAATCTTTATTATTTTTGAAAATGCCCTTAGGCATGAAGTTCCTACATTCTGTTCCAAATAATTTCAGAACTTGGAGGCAAGCTCCTTGTTCATGCAGCCTGTCTCTTCCCCTGGGCAAAACCTCCAAGACACTGAATTGCAAATGCAAGTGGTAGAGTGGCTTGCTTCTCCCACTGTGACACCCATACTCTATGAGTACAGCTGTTGGGATGGTAACCCCTTGTCTTCCCTGGTTTTGCTTCCTGTCTTGAAACTTTAACCTGCAATTGAGATGCAGTGGATGTGTTCAGGGTTTCATCGCTGTTGGCCTGACAGGCCTGGAGAGTAGTGCCCATTCTATGTGTAGGGGCTGCTTGGCAGAAGAGAATCTAGTTCTCATGGCCATGCCTGCCTGGAGTAGAGCTTCTGCAATATGGAACTGAAGGAATTTCAGATGCAAGTGGCTTGCCTCCCCTGTGGTGCAAATGGTGTCCCAGAATAGATATTGTTGGGGATAAGGAAATAGGGATTCTTTGTCTTCTTGGCTACACATACCTGGAGAAGAACTTCTGTCGCATTGAGCAGGGGCCAAGCTAAAGACTTGAGCAGACCATGGCTCAAATGCTACCAAATTTCACTGTTCTGTTCAAGGTTTGTTGAAATGTTTTTCAATAATTGTTTCTCCATATTTTATACCCTTAAGATAATTTCCAAGGACTTTAAATGGTTGATGCATATGTGTGCATGCATGTGTGTAATTTTCAGCAAGTAAGTAGTTCTTTCACTGGGGTGAAATCCCGCCATGCTCCTCAAATTGCCATTCTGGAAGTATGTCGTCAATAGACACTGTTATTAACGTATTTTACCGATTATAATACAAGACCACTTTATTATCCCCACTTTACAGATAATCCCAAAGCTAATTCTTCAAAACGTGGGAATCCAGAACTAGCACTTGAAACCACAGTACTATTTCACTTCCCTTAATCATGAAGCTGTTGCTGCCTTACAGGGACCTGTGAGCTCATGCACATGAATTTGCATTGTATCACCTGAACTTTCTCTAAGGGGTAATGACTTTCTCATTGGTTTCGACTTCAGTGCCATCTTCCTCAGCATCTAATGCTGTTTGAGCTTAGTGACCACATTTGCAGTGTGTAATGTTAAATTTGCAGTGTGTAAATATTAAAGCACATATGTGTACTTTATTCCATAATTATTTATTTACAGTTTTTTAATACCAGACTATGAACTCTTCAAGAGTCCTTTATTATTCATCTTTGTATCCCAAAGTTCTTGTTAAACATTAACCTAAGTTCATTTTTTTCTTGTAATGAGTGATTGTATTTCCAATTTACAAACAGAAATTCTGTATCTTCTCAACCTCCATTTTTGGATATTAATAAAAGTAAAATTAATTTTATAATCCACTTCATCTGATTTCTTGCTATGACTAATGTCAAACACTGTAAATTTTCTTTTGAAGTGTATACTTTATTAACAAATGGTTCAATCACTAGGGTTTTAAACAAAACTATTTTTAGAAACTCCATTAGTCAATATTTTTAAGTGAGGTTTGTTTAAAAATGTTTTCTGTTGCATATGATGGGAACAGATTTTTCTTAGAATTTTCTGAAAGCTCTGTACTTGGATTAGAAAAAAATTAATATAATCTGTCGACTGCCATTGGCATAAAATATGCATGAAATTTAATTCCTCTTGCATAAAACATGATGTTTGTCAAGGCATTAATGTATAGGATAGGTATCATTTTTCCTAAAGTCTAATTATTGTTTTAAAAAATGTTGGAAAACTTGTAAATCTTGTAATTCTCAGTTCTGTCTATACTCTCACTTGATTTGAAACTTACTCAGGGCCCTGGTTTGAATTGTACTGGGTTTTATTTCTACCCACAAACTCCAGGGATTCCCTGGAAGTGCTAGTCACTGAGAGATTTTTCTAAAACACTCAATAAATCTTAGGCAACTGTCTGAAATGCTGCCAGATTTTCAACTGACTTTAAAAAATGTTCTTGAGCCAGGGTAATAAAATAGGGATAGAAAGGAAGAACCCACGTGGGGAATGATTAGAAGAGATACTATAAGTTTTGAAAGAAAGGTATCACTATCTGAGAAGACTGCTGATGGCATAAGCAGATAAAAATGTCAGTCTTGGGAGGCATGTGAGACAGATGTAGTAAATGCTAGGTTTTTGGATAAAGAATGGCCAAAGCCAGTGGTGACTAGGAAATTTAAGGTGGTTGTGAAGAACTAATTGAAAATGTAGTTAATTTCTTCTTACTTTTCTGCTGATTATGTAAGAACAAATATAATAGTGCAATTTTGAAATTAACAGAAATGAATATATTTCATTAGATCAAATAATATTTTATAAGGTAATCTTTCATCTTTGAAGTGATGACAGATTTTTCTATTAATTTACTGTTAGTTGTAAACAAAAATTAGATGACTAGAGAATTTTAGCTATAAAATCTATGGTTTTGTTCCACTTCTCTCATTTTTGAAGTGATGAAACTGAGATCCAAGCGGACTAGAGTCAGTTGGTCAATATTACAAAGTCGTGTGGAGTCAGACCCGTCTATGGTGTGTCTTCAGATTCTCTGTCCAGCAATGTTTTCACCAAGAATCACTTGATGATATTACTTCTTCATCATGAAATAGGGATCAGGTGGCAGAGCAGAAATGGGATTTGTAGAGTCCCAGCCTCAGCCTCATAAAGCAGAGTTTAAAAGGAGAGTTTGGAGTTAAGAGATGACTTCTTAGTAATGCTCAGACCTGAAAGTTGATTCCCTGGGTGTAACAGAAGATGAACCCTGTGGCCAGACTCTCGGGGATGATACAGGCCTGGGACTGTCTGAATGACAGGATGTCTGAAATCTCCTTTTAAAGAGAGTGCTTGCTCAAGCAGAAGTCCAGTACAAAGAGAGTAAAAGAGTCCAAATGAAACCAAGCCCTTGAAGGCAAGATCTTGCTTTGCCTGAGGTTTAATGAGAGCAGTCTGATTGTATCTGCTTAACATGCATGTGACCTTTTTTTCCTCCTTAAATGTTACCTTTTAAGAAAGAAGTACACTGGTGCTATAGAGGAAGCCCACTGGGACAGACAGGAAGTGCACAAGGAACAGATAGGAGGTCTGTTAAGCACTTCCTTGGCCCACCCATCTAAACTCGTCCAGTCCCTGTTTCATTCCTATCCCTGTTTCTCACTTCCTACTCCTATTTTATTTTTCTATTTGGCATTTATCATTAACTGTATCAGTCACAGTCCAGTCAGGAGACAGAAACCACACAAATTATTTGAAGAGAGAGAATTAATACAATGTATTAAGTAGGCACTTGAGAACTGAAAAATTAAACAGAGAATATCAAAGCACCCTAGACAACAACTACAAGAAGCATATACTGCACCTGGGGCTGCGGAAACTTAGGGGAGAGTTTGGGATTTTCAAAATTCAGAAATTTGGAGCTGGGCCTCAAATCCCTTGGTAGTAGGAGCTGGCCAGTGCTAGGACTCTGAAGGAAAACACTGTAGCTTGTTCTTTAAGTAAGCTACAAACCGGAATCAGCAGCTGCAACTAGAATGATCTGCCACTGCAAGGGTGAAGTCAGAATGACAGGAACAGGAGGCAGGAAGCCTACCAGAGACAGAGAGGAAGCCCACTGGTGACAAAGAGGAAGTCCACCCCCCGGGACAAAGAGGAAGTGAGGGAACAGACAGAAAGTCCACAGGAGCTGACAAAAGTCCACGCGGGACAGGCAGAAAGTGAGGGAGCCAACAGAAAGTCCACAGGGATTAGACAGGAAACCCACTGGGAGGGATAGGAGGCCCACAGGGAACAGACAGAAAGTGAGGAGGCAGATAGGAAGTCCACTGGGGCTTGACAGGAAGCCCACTGGGACAGACAGGAAGTCCACAAGGAACAGACAGGAAGTGAGGGGTAGACAGTCCGCAGGGGCTAGACAGGAAAGAGCCAGTTCTTCCACCTTCCTTAGACTGTCCCCATTGTGTGGGCTATTGGTGGATGTGAATAGGGAGCAGGTGGCAAAACAGAAATGGGATTTGTATAGTTTCAGGTTCACATCAGGAAACAGAGTTTAAAGGGAAAGCTTTGAGTTGAGAGGTGATTTCTTTGTATAATCAAGCTGCCTACTACCCTAAATATTGAGAGAATAAATACCAGGGATGTTTAACTTTTTCTTTCTTTATCCCCAACACTTTCAGTAGTGCCTGGCATGTAGTAAAGCCCTCAATAAGAATGTCTTCAAATAATGCATGATTTTTACAGTGGAGGAACAAGACTTCCATTGCCTTACAAAAATCATCTACACAACCACTGGTTTGGATGGGGGAAAAGAGACCCCAAAACCCAAAGTAGGAATATTCCAGCCTTATATAAGGAAAAGAATGGGCTGGCTCACTAACTAGACCTTGCTAGGCCTTGTGACAGGCTTATTCTGGTATGGGGCTGAAACTATCAGACACAATGTGTCCAGACACTCCTCCCCCATGGTAGGCTGCACTTGACCTCTTTTATTGCTTTGATTAAAATTAAGCCTCTTGTGTAGCTTGCCAGGAGGGAGAAGGAACAGTTTCCTCAGTAGGCTTGGGAGTTGTATTTCATGACTCACTCAGGTATAAATTAGCACTCAGGGGCTTGTGTGTGTGTCTATTTTCAGTCTGAGTTTGGCTACTCTAAATCACTCCTGAAGAAGAAGTTAGGGTATCATCATCTAGAGGCCTGAGGCCAGACTCTGTATCAAAGGGAATTTATACACTCAATGGAGTCCTGTCCTTCATGATTGTGGACAACAGCTGTTCTCAGTAATCCCCTACCAACACTCAAGTGCCATGAGCTGCAGCAGTGAATCAGAAACTCCTAGTTGCACTTGCTCTCCTGCTGATCCTCCATCCCCAGTGATTCCAGGCATGGATCATTTTTACTGACTTTGATTCCTTTCAAAATAACAACATCCATCATTTGTCATTTGTTGAATGTATTTTTCACTACTTAAGAGTTTAGCTTTTTTTTTTTTTTCTTTAGGAAAAACAGCATGTGTTTAAAATCAAGTAAATCAGCATTGTAAATTACTAGCAAAATCATTGCTAATTTTGTATCTTCTTTCCTATAGTTTCACAGAAATATATAGAAACTAAAATAATTTGTTTGAAAAAATATCTACCTAAAAATAGGTTGAATTTCTATTTTTTCTTCATATTTAATCAATAACAAATGGAAATACCAAATAAGGCATGTACTGGCATTATGTAAAATCTTAGCAGTTTTGAAGCAAAAATAAGTCTCACTGGGATAAAATTTTTAAAAAATCATATGCTGATCACTCCCTAGCTTCATACATATGATTAAATGGTTGGTTGCCTTTAGTTTAAAAATGGTATTAAAATAATAGGAAGCTTCAATAGTAGTGACATGATGTATCTGGTGGCTCTAATTTTCTGTCACTGAATAGTTATTTGTACATCCCTTAATACATTAGAAATTGGATGCAAAACATGTCAAGTGAAATGTGGCTTAAGCAGTTGGTGATTTCTTTTAGTATCCAAAATCTGTGGAAAGTAATTGTCTCAATAACCCTAGGGTCCTTTTATTCTTTTATCATAATTTAAATTTGTATGAGTCTTTTCTTCTTAGGCGAAAAAAAGCAAGAGCTTTTCCTTCAATGTGGTAAACCCCTCTTTACATCCACAGTTGTTGAGAACTTTTTCAAAGAATGTTATTTTTGATTGAGCCTTCCTCCACAGAAGGCACTTCAAGTTGTGCCCTGCGGAACTTCCAGCAAAAGTGGGCAAGGGGGCTGCACCAACTTTTTGTAAGTTCCAAAATAAAGAAACTCCCCATCCCCGCAGGGTTTTAGCGGATGCGGTTGCCTCTGCCTGTAAAACAATTACCGTCCCATTCCTTCTGGTTAAATGTCACTTAGTTGTTTAGGTCTCAGTTGAAAAGTCACTCCCGTAAGTAATATCACACTGTTTCACTGTTGCTCCAAGCCAGGGCAGGCTTCCTTCTTATGCATCCATACCACACCTTATTTTTCTCTTTAAGAAGACTTATCTCAATTAAATTCTTATTTGAGGTACTAGTTCAGCATTTACCCCTTCCTCTCAATAGACAAAGAGCATTTTAAGGGCAGCTCCATGATTGTTACGATTCCTACAGTACCACCACTGCCTAGCAGTGTTCCCAGCCCACGAAAGGAACTGGATGGATGAGTGGGAAGATGGGTGCATGGTTGGATACATAAGTTGATGGATGGGTAAATGGATGGAAGAAAGATGCTAGTTGTATCTGTGCTGGAGAGAGTCACTGTATCTACAGAGGGAGTGCATTGACTGCAAAAGACCCAATCTAAAACTGGCCCTAAGTTGCATTTGGGAAGCATGCATTCCCCAATTAGCCATCATGCAGGTCTAAGGAGTGTCTCTGAGGCCCTAGGAGTATATCTCAAAATCAAGGAAGCAAATGAGGCAAGTGCTGTTCACATGTGGATGATCTCAGGAAAGGCCAATGGGAGGGGAGCACTTTTTCAGTCCTAACCATGTGAGTCATTTCTCTAGTTACAGATAAAGAAAATCTCTAAACAAATTCTAAATAATAAATGTTGCAATACACTTTAAGTAACATGATATGATGCAATTTATGTGAAGTACGAGTCAAGCAGCTAAGTGGCCTTTGTCCAGCTCTTAGCCTTTTGTATCTACTGCTTAAGCATAGAGACGTCCTAATTTCTGTGCTTCAGTCTCTTAGGCATGTCTTATGTAATTACCAAGCTTACCCCAAAGAGAGATTGCCTATTGTGTATTAGGATTCTTGTGAACAGGCACTTTCACCACCCTGCGTCCTCCACAAAAAGTGATGCAGTGACTGTCTATACTGACGCTCAAAGATGAAAAGCTGGCACTTCTCGTAAAATCAGAAACATGCTCAACATTTACCTTATTTGGTTAGTTAAGATAAACCAGATAATAATCAATGTCTTTTATCAAAATCCAGAACCAAGTGAGTCAACAAGCACTTCAGAGAACCTACAATTGAAGGACGGTGGAAGTCATTCTGCAAAATAAATCGGCGGGAAAACATGAACTCTACATGCAAAGAAAGATATTGCCTTAGACAAACATTCAAACGAGAAGCAGGATAAAAATGCTTCTTAAGTAAATGGAAAATATGATGAAAAACATGGCTTTTGGAGTCAGACAGGTCTTGCTAACCAGCTAGCTCACTACCCTGGGCTTCAGCTTTCTTAATTCACAATTAACACTGTGGCCTCCTAGGGCTGAGTGAGTTTTGAGTAAGAACATATGAAAGCCCTTAATACAGGACTTGGCACAAAGTAAGAACTGAACAAGTATTTGTTCTCCTCAGCGCCCCCCCTCCACCACTCATTATTGAACTGTGTAATACAAATAAAATCTAATCAGAAAATCAGTGCACATTTTGTAACGCAAGCCAGTTCAAACAGAGTTAAGGAACCAAGAGGTGAAGTTATACTGACCTTCAGAGAAGTCCCACAGATGGGATGGGAATAGGATTAGAATGTATTTTATTACATTACATTAGAATATTATTTATTACATTAGAACCTTCAGAGTGACTTATGAAAGCAATTAGGATGATAAAAAGACAAATCATTTGAGCAAGCTATTTAAAATGTGAGAGGCTTCTGCAATGTTTAGAGCCACATTTTGGAAGAAAGTTGCCTATTCCCAACACCTGGGAGATCACTTGTGCTTAGCAAGTTATCATAAACAAGGGAAGTGCCCAGCATAACCAGCATTTTGACTTGTATTCCCCCTGCAGCAGTCAAAGGAACCATGTTTTTATTTGCAGAGATTACCTAACTGAAGATGGGGGAGTTTTTACTATTCCCTTTGCAGGTTATCATTAGGTAATAAATAAAGAATGATAGAGTGCAGATAATAAGCCAAAAAGAAGCTAGGATCTTTTATAGCACATCTCTAGCTGAAATGTACAAGTATGTGTAGAAGACTTGGGTGAGTAAATATTGAATGTTTAAGAATAAAGGGCTATGTAGAATAGGCAGCCCATATGTAAAAGCAAAAGTCATTATCTGTTCCTTAAGAAGGCCCAAATTTAATTTAGCCTTATTTTCACCATTCAGCACCATTGTTGTGAATTTCTAGTGTGGCTTTGACATGTAACATAATTATATGTTTACTACTTTAAAACTTTCTTGGATCTAATGTCCATCATGATTATTCTGCCTTCAGTAGTTCAATATATTGTCCATTGGGAAATAGCTGTGGGCTCATGCAGTCTAGTTAAAGCCCGCTGACTCCCAGCACTTTGAAGTTTCCTGTGATTACCCCATGAAAAGTTAGAGCAATACCTCCTCTACTAGACAAAGAACCAGAGCTACTTGGTTTATACAAATGCAGAAGAATTGTCTATGCCCACATATTTGAAATAGACCCAAGTCTAAAGTCTTGAAATACCTGCAACTGCAGCCCTAGGCTGTGGTAGGTGCAAGATCTTTATGGGATCAATAATTTCCTCTGAATTTTGTTTCTCCAATACTGACTGGGTCATGCACAAGTTTCCATTTACTTAAACTAGTGAAAGTGCTCCTTACCTTGACTTAAAGCTTTACAAACTTAAAAATATACCAAAAAGAAAAAAAAAAAAAAACAGCTTTACTTGACCTCAGGCCTAAGTTACATGTGTGCACCATTGGCTGAGAATTGGCAAACCCAGCTTTTAGACCCACCAGAGAGGACAAGTGCCCTGGGAGCTCTGTGCCTTTATATGTATATAAAAAACACAGTGTTCGATAGATTTGGGCACATATGTCTTAAAGTGTTAACTATCTTGGAATAATTTGCTAATCTCACAGATTGCAATTTAAATGTAAAAATATCTTAAAAGTGCATACGTTAGTAATCACATTAATGAGTGTCAGCTTTCAGTTATATATATAGTAGTTTATTATCTATATTTTTGTATGCACATGGCATTAACTATGCTATCATAAAATCACGAGTTATCTGTTCTATCCAACAGACATATCCAACCTGAAGGCCAAGCATATTAATTACATTTTGACATTGTATCACATTCCATTGTACAGTTTGCAGATTAATCCTCTTATTTGGCAATTATTCACAGTTTAGATTTCACCTTCATCTTCTGCACTCTAAAATGGATTAGAGTTGGAAACTTTCAAGAGGTCATTTTTGTTTGATCTCGGTTTCAAAGTCAACGACAACCAACTTCTTTCTCCAGTTTCAGCATTTCATCCACCCTTTGTCAATGATGTGGCTGACTCCAGGCTCTGTCATGTGATAAGGAGACATAACACAGCTGTTCTAGATCCAATGCACATATGGGTGAAACTGTAGAGTCCATAAGTATAATTAATTATGGACAGTTAATTATCATGTTGGGCAAAGTATCGATAAGTACATAGATGTGTCAGAAGAGTCTGGTTGCTGTTGCCACCATGTAAGGTCGGATGCTGGTGGATAATTTCTTTTGTGATGAGCTAAATTTCCAAATTTCCATAATGTCTTAATTCACCTTCCATTCACACATCCTTTCCACTATTTCTCTCTTCACATTAATACCATTCTTGTAGCCTACATTCTCAGCCCTTACCTAGAAGAGTAGCTTTTGTCGCACTCAATAATATATTTTCTAGCACAGGAAGAGCAGACACATTCTTAGGCTTTGACCTGCTTCAGTTATATAGGTCTTCACAAATGGTTCTTCTGCTTCCTGTAACTAGACAATGGCTGGGGCAAGGGATAGGGACTGTGAAAGTTTTATGCAAAGGGCATTATTTATCTCACTGTTCTTTTTCAACATACATATCATATCCCTTTTCTCCAACTCCCAAACCAGAGTTTGGGAGAAAAACGTTTTCTCATCTTTAGTGTACCCCAGTACCAAGGCATACTTGTAATCTAATTTCCATGTTTGGTGGTTATGGAGCAAGCCTATGGTGAATTCTGCTTTATTACCATAGACTTATGCATGTTAAAGTATGTGTCAGTGATATAATTTGAATAGTTTCCAATAACATCTGAAAATGTACCCATTATAAGTAGTGAAAATAATTGATATTGAAAAAAGCACCTACTGTATGCCAGGCATTTAAAAAATTTTTTAAGGCAGATTCATTACAGAAACTACTATTGCATTTAATTATATTAATATTATGAGAAACGTTTTTATTCCTATTTTATTTAAGGGAAATCTGCCAATCAGACCCATTATCTAACCTACCAAAAGTTGACGTCTAACAAGGGTGAGAGTTCGGAAACCACACCGTGGCTATGGGATCTCAGTGTAAAGGCTGAGCATTCGACCAGGCATCTGTATCTCCTCCCAGGAACGTTCCCATGAGCATCCTTGGAGTCTAATTGATTGTTTGGGCAACACTGGGTATTGGCAGGAAAAGAGGAACTTAGATGTACAAAGTGCTTTTAATCACTTTGGTGCATGCACGGGGAACAGCTCTGCAATTCTGCGTGACCTTGCTGAGAAAGTCACAATTCCTACGGAGAATTCTGGAGGGCTTCTTTAACTTTCATAGCTCTGGTGATTATCAGCTCCCATGATTATATGATTGGGTGATGAAAGACCAGAGAGAAACAGACAGAGGGGGGCGGGGAGAGTGAGAGAGAGAGAGAGAGAGACACAGAGAGAGAGAAGGAGAGAATGGAAGGGAAGGGAAGGGAGAAGGAGAGGAAGAGAGAATAAGGTAGACAGAGAAACACATACATTTAAAGCATTTTTAAATCAAAAACTAGTTGAAAGAAGCCTACAGAGATTTCAAATCCTGGAGAGTGGATGGTCTCCTTAGTTCAGCTTGATTCACAGCTATCTGGAATTCTGCGTTTATTGTGGCATAACTGCAATAGTTTCAACAGCATTATTTCCATTTAATGTGGCCAAGCCAAAAATGCTTCTGGAGAATTGATGGAAAGGTGACTTCAGGGAGCTTTGTAATAACAGCCACCACTGCCTGACCAAAAAGGGTGAGGGTCTCACCTGCAAATTGCTGAGAGAATAGGTGCTGGGGCATTTTTATTTTTTTATTTACTTATTTTGTGGAGAAAAATATGTAACTTGCCAGGAACCATCCTTGTTAATGAATGACATGCATACACACTGCTATAGAGTGATTTCAGAAAATTCATTTTAGAAACCTTTTGTTTTGCTAAATTATCTTATTGGGTAACCTAAGCATAAATAACTTTACTGCCTGCTATGGTTTGGCTGTGTCCCCACCGAAATCTCATCTGAACTGTAGTTACCACATCATCTGATGATTATACAATTTGAGCTAGCATCCTGAAAGATCAGTCATAATTTTCTAATCCCCATGGGATTCTGACATGTATGAGAGTACATGCAGTCATATATACAACTGGGACTAGAGTTTATGAATGGTCAAATTTGGTAGCCACAGCCACAGATGTTTAAGGCAATGGCCTGGGGTGTTCCATGTGTAAGGGAAGTTACGTAGAATATGAGTATTGGTACAAATTATCATCCTCAGGCCCTACAGTGCAAAAGCCATGATGAGGCCATATCTTCTGTCTGGGTCAGTGAACTTAACGGACAGTTGTTGTACTCACTATTGCTTTCGATATTTATCTATTGCCATCAGAAAATTTCGGTATATAAGGTCAACTTGCTTTAGAATAAGGAAATGTCAGTGATAACAAACTCCACATAAAGTCAGATTGTGTCCTAGCAGTCCTTTGGATATGTGGTGGACACCCCACTATACCATGCTTTCCTGCAGAGGCCGTGTCCTGCTCCCTGACTGTGGGGCCAAGGAGAAAAACAAGCACAACAAACAGAGCTCAGGGTGAACAGGACCTAGGCCTTCGTGACCCGTGTGGTGTATCCCAGTGTTGAGTTTATGAATCTTACTAAACATGTCCTTTATCACACCCCACCCACACCAGCTGAGGCAGAATATTCGGGGAAGGAAGATCTTCTGAGGTGATTCTCACAGACAAGAGTTCTGAGGATCATGGGTGGATATGCAGAAGGTGGCAAACTCCATAGATAACCCTCAACCTGCCAGTCCCGTTTTCAGAGAAGATGCATTCAGTTCCTGTTGTATGCCCACAGCTGGGAACCCACAAGTGAAAATATCTCTGATCTTCCATTTCGGGTTGCGCTGTGCAGTGGCAGCGTGGAGGAGGCAGGAAACTACTGGTCTCAGATCGTAGCTGCCTTTAGAGTGACATTGTTGAAAAGGAAAGAAAGATTCTTTTCCACAGTCTTGCCATGTTCTGCATAAGTCAAGGGGAGCGAGTTCGGCACATGCTGCCTTCCTGGCACTGGCTGCAGTCTCTCAGCTTTCTTAGTTGCTTGTGTGTTCTTTCGTAAGGAATCTAGCCCTTTAGTCAGCCTTCTGAGTCTTTGTGCTGCATTGTTAGACTGATTCTCTTCCTAGGGTACTCTTTCTGAAGTGGCTGGAGCAGATGCCCGCCAGCCCTGGGCTCACCGTGTCCCGGTCACCCGCCAGGGCTTCAGCTTCGTTCTATTTTCTGAATGCTTTACTGAGGTATGATTTACATAACTACTCCTCACCACTTGAAGTGCACAGTTCAGTAATGTTTTCGTAAATATAGAGTTGTGCTACCTTCTTCACAGTTTCATCTTAGATTATTTCCAGCACCCCGAAAGCACTCACATACCCCTTAGCAGTCACTCCAGCCCTACCCCAGCCCCAGCCCCAGCAACCACTCATCTGCTTCCCACCTCCAATGCCTTTGTTGGCCATTTCGTAGAAATGGAATCACACAACGTTGGATCTTCTGCTCTGGCTTCTTTCACCAAGTGTAATGTGTTTGGATTCATCCACGTTGTGTCTGTCAGTACTTCCCTCCTTTCCATTGCTCAGTGGCACCCCATTGTATCCCACTGTGTTTATCCATTCACCAGTTAATGGACATTTGGATTAACCGAGCTTCAATTTCTTATCTACACAAATGCAGCTGCTAACCCCTACCTTGCAAATCTGTTCCAAGGATTATGGATAATATAATAATATGGTTTAAAATACCTGGGACAGAGGCAGAGGTGTAGGAGGTGGTTAATAGGTGAATGCCGTCAATGTTGGTATGACTAAGAGAAGAACTATTAATATGGTATAACCTTCCTGCAACCTGAATCCTGAAGAGCATTGTTGTGAGAGACTACATATCAACAGCAAAACCGGTTGGGAGAGGTACCACTAGTGTCAGAATTAAATAGAAAAAACAGCTGATTCATGAGCTAAGTGTCAACTTGATGAGCTCGGCATAGAATTGACCTCAGGCTGGCAGCCTGCTGTGGCCAGAGGGAACGGCACCATGGGGTCGCACACTGGGATGGAGTGAGTGTGAGTGCAAAGACGTGGGTGAGTTCAGCAATGGCTTATAGGTCCAGGTGACAACCCCTCAGGACCCATGGCCTCTGGAGAAACAAATGTGCGTGCCTGGCTTTCTCTCGCCCCGCCTGCCAGTGTGGCCACCTCCTCTGCCCTTACTCAGGCAATAGCTCTCCTGAATCAGCTGCGACTCTCTCGCACTGCCCTTGGCCTTTAGGTCATTTTCAATAGCACAGAGTCCTGCATCCACTTTATCTCCTGTCTTCCACAGGTCCCCACACACTGCCTGTATTCTTTAAAAATATGTCCTGTAATCTTGATTGATAGCTCTAAAACATCTTTTTTTTGCCATCTTTGAAGTTTGTTTATTTAATCTACACAGTCATCCTGTGAAATAGTTACGGATTTATCCTCTAATTGCAAACATAGAAACTAGATCTCTGGACATATAGTTACTCTGTCCCCCTGCCGCACTCACTATCTCACACACACACATACACACACACAGAAATACACACACATACACACACATACACACACATACAGACACAAATACACACAGATACACATACACATACAGACAGACACACACACACATACACACATACACATACATACACACACATACACACACACACATTCACATACACACACATACATACACACAGACACACATAGACATACATACACACATACATACATACACACACACACATACACAGAGACACATACATATACATACACACACAGACACATACACACACATACACATACACACATACACATACACACATACATACACACACATACACACATACACATGCATATACACACACGTACACTCATACACACACACACACACGGAGCTCATGTCTTGAAGACAGGAAAAGTCAGAACTTGCACCAGCTCTACGACCTCAGAAGCCACCCCTGGCTCTCCAATGGCCACTGTGTGGGCCACAGACCTGGGTCTAATATGAGCTTCACCTTTAAGAGCAACGTGGCATGGCTGGAGGGTCCTGAGCTCCCAGAGAGCCTGGGGGGAACCAACACTGGCCAGGGGTGCACCTTCTGGGAACCTTCCCGCGAGGGGGGGTGCTGGGCTGTATTCCCAGAGACATTGCTGCAAGGTTGTAAGCAGAGGGTGATCTGGTTTATAAAGCAGCAGGTAAATAAATACATTTTAAGGGGGTCCAGAGTGATAGCAGCCAGATGACAAGTGTCGCTCTCTGAGGAAGAAGATGGTAATGTCCCAGATGGCACAGAAAACCCCAAAACTTGGAACTGTCCCTTCTGCATGATGTGCTGGAAGATAATTTCCAAGACAGTGTTTCCAGTCGGAAAACAAGGCTCCGCTGAACTATTATTATTAATTGGTGAAAGTATCATAGGTGGATATTTTGCAAAGAACACACATGTCAGTGGCTGTCACGTGGAGCTGCAGGTCCTTGCAGCCTCTCTTCCCTCCGCTGGGCCCAAGGCCTTCCCTTCCTCATGCTCACAGTCAGCTGCTCACTTCATCAAAGCCGTCACTGAAATAATAACCCTATTTAATGACGACCCTACCTGATGACCCTATGTAAAAGTCAAACCCTTTTTCCTGCACTCGGATGTCCCTTTTCATCCAGAATTGTAGATTTCTTTTCTTCTTTTTTTGTAGTGCTCATTACCTTTTAACTTCTTTTGAGAGCTTTGCATTTTATGATGACTACTGTTTATTATTAGTTCCGCCACCCACATTGAAACCTAAGCTTCATGAGCATAAGGATATTTGCCTAGTTTATCCATTGTTGTGTCTGGATTGTCTAGTAGAGTTGCTGTCTCATAACAGGCAGTTCACGAATAGTGACTGAATGACTGAACAAAAACACTGCACTCCCTGGATAAGAGAGACTGAATCTATTCCACAATATGGAATGAGATTCATGCCTAAATATGACATGGGGTGTCTTAGGTCCCAGGAATATATTCAGCCTTTTGACTGATGATCATTTCGTTCAATCTCTCTCTTTGTGTCTTGGGAACGTACAGGTACAGGGTCTCAGAATCTAAGTTTTGTTTGTTCTTAGTTCAGATGTTTTTGTGTCAATCAAAGCAGTCTTATTGATTAATCAGTCTAGGTTGGCGTGTTCTAAATATTTTAGCTGGGACAGTTTTACAAGGTTGCTAGTGAGTGTGATTTCTTAGATTGCCCCTAACTGGGCTCTGTGTGCTACTCACAGAAAAATATTGTAACCACTTCTCCTTTGTCTAGCAAATTAGTCTTAAGTAAGCTTTCAAAGATGTGTTAATTACCCAGGGTTCCAGAGCCTTGCTCTCCACTAACGCTTTGCCCTGGGATACAAATATCTGTGCTGTTCAGTATGGTAGCCTCCTTCCGCATGTGGCAGCTGAGGAGTTGAAGGCCTAAATGTTAAATTTTATTTGATTTTAATTTATTTAAACTAAATTTGAATACCCATGTGGGGCTATTCAGCAACTGGAGAAGTGAGTTTTTAACTGTATCCGATTTTAATTAATTTAAATTTAAATATGCATAGCCACATGTGGCTCATGTCTACCGTGTTGAACAGCCCTTCTGGAAGGCTTCCTCTAATAGACTTAGATCCTTTTAGTATGTTGGCCTGAAAGATGTCATAGAATTGAAAAGCGCAGCAAATATAACTACAAATGTAACAACAAATTCACTAACGTAAAGTAAGAATACTTACTATGATGACATTTAATCTCCAAGAAAAGTTCCATCACTCATTTTAAATCTCAGTCATATATCATCTATTTTCTTGACTTTTTAACATTTTCATTCATTCCACTTTTATGAGACATGTCCATTTTGGTCTAAAAATTAGCTCTTGAATTGTCTTGACTCCTTTAATATTTACATTGTCTTACTCTTTTACATCTTTACTTATCCGGAATTTATTATTATTATTATTATTTTTTAATTCCTTTCTGGTTTGTGGGTGGTCATTCTTTGCACTTTTAAAAAACTCTTCAAGTTAATGCCTAGTTTATTTATTTTCTTTACTTTTAATTTAAAAAAAAGCATTCAGAACTTTAAATTTCACTAATTGCACCATAAGTACCTATCACCATTTTTATTGTACGCAGAGCCCTTATTTTCCACTTCGTAATTAACTAATTATTATAATCTTCTTTTCTTTTTGATCTAGTAGTTACTAATCAGCAAGGAGCAGCTAACAAGCTGGGTCAGGAGCATCCTAACACATTGAATCTGGGATAGACCCTGAGCCCTGGGTTCCTCCCAATGGTACTGTGCAGTGCCACATCCTCGATCACATGAGGTAGCAATACATAGCATGGGTATCCTATGGCATGGGGACTAGATGGTTTGAGATTTGACTTCTTACTTCCTGACGTGGAAACTCAGGTTGATTGTTTAACCTTCATAGGTATCAGTTCCTACAGCCTCTTCACAGGTCTACAGCAAAGACCAATGAACTAATGTCTGTGAAATGCAGTTCCTTGCACAGAAGACAGGCTCAGTAAATGGAAGTTCTATTTAATGATTGTTACCACGCTCCTTCTGGCAACATTTCTTGTTTCAATGTAGGAGTAAATACTGGTCTTTGGAAAACATTCATGCTTAGCTGCTATGAATTCTCACAGAAGGCCCCTCCAAGTTTTGTTAAATGCCCAGTGAAGGCTAAAGAGGGACCTAGGAGGACCCCCACATTCATTCCTCATTGCTCGGCACATTCAGTCTCCTGGAGTTTTGCTTTGCATGTCAGTTGTACTATCTGGGACCTCTCATGACTGGAGGTGAGCTCTGGAATTCCTAGGTGGGCCTCAGCTGGCTTCAGTATCATCACCTTCCTTGAGCCTTGCATGTCCTGGTCCTCCTCTGTTGCATCTGACAGAGCCGTTAGTGATTTTCCTCCACATGGCTGGTTTGCCTTTCTGCAGCATTGATTCTCATCATTAACATTTAATCACATGATTGCTCACTAGGTGTACTTGCTGCATCTTCATAAACCAATCACAGACTTCTTCTGTGGCTCCCTTTTGAGTGAGAAGCAGGTCATCCATGCCCAGTGTCTGCTGAGAGGGTGCTTACTAAGTTCCTGTTCTCGTCTGCTCATGTGCCCTCGGATTCTTGCCTGGACTTGCGCGGACAGCAGAAATGGATGTCTACTCCCTGGAGATGTGTGTCACCTCCTAATTTGATTCTGCTGAACTAATGCGAGGCACTTCACCTGCATCTTTAAATGTTGGGTCATTGACTATGCTGGAGAATCAACATCAGCGAGTGAGGGGGAGCTGCTCACGAAAATCCACTCTACTCATTGGTTATCTTGCAAATGGCACGACACTTACATTACTTTCATTTTTGGGTCAAATGTACTTCCAAGGACTGATGTACCACACTCTCTCTTTTCCTCCCCCATCACTGGCCAATTCTGTTATGCCTAATAGAAGGTGAGTATTTAATGGCCGGGCAGCCACTGTGACCACATCAGAGAATATTTCCCATGCTGTAGCAAGTCAGCTTCCCATTCTGTACTCCAGGTGGTGCCTGAACCATGAGCAGAGTTGACAGGGAAAGCAGCCTTTGCTTTACTAGTATCTCTGGTTGCTTATGCTGCTTCCACTCAGAGGACAGAGAGGGCCCAGTAAATGATTGTGTTTTTCAGTCTATGGTTTTTGGTTTCGTCTTCAAGAAAACTGCCCTCCTCTTAGGGCAGAAGTTCTTCTAAACCACGGTGTCCAAACCTGTGGCCACCTTTCTTCCAGTTGCACATCTTCTTCTTGCATATTTTTAATGGGCAAGAAATGATTTAACAGCACTGCTAACAAGCTACTACGATTTCCTAGATGTGTACACTGAAATTTGGGGGACATTTCACTTACAGAAGTAGGATTGAGGACGCCAGTTTTCAAAATGATGGATATGAAAAAAAGTTGATGAGTGTATGATGTGTAAGACGCTAAGCAGATCATGAAATCTCATACCATATTACTTAACCCCTCCACGTCTAATCCTTTCACTGAGTTTTCCCTGTTTGGAAATGTGTGTTCAGAAGAACATTGAAAAACTGGTGTTGGACCCAGGAGAGCCACAGAAGGAAGAGAGGCTTACATTTATGTAAAAATGTTATGATGGCTGGCCAAAAGATATTTGGCATGGAAGAAAGAATAGTTAAGTAAGACATGACTAACTGCATATATTGAAAAATGTTTCACAGAACCGTGATTAGAATTAGACCTGTGTAGCAGCAAAGATAAAGGCAAGAGAGTTAACAGATTTCAACACATTTTTTAAAAAGAGAATGTTGCTCAATAATGTTATCTTTCTGAGAAATCAGTACCCAGGCGGCTAACAAGCTAAGTCAGGAGCATCCTAACACATTGAAGCTGGACTAGACGCTGAGCCCTGGATTTCTCCCTGTGCTGTGCAATACCACTTCCTCCATCGTGTGAGGTAGTGATAGATAGCATGGTACCCCCATGGCATGGGGACTAGATGGTTTGGATTTTGATTTTGAATTCACTCACTTCCTGGCTTGGGAACTCTGGTAGATTGTTTAACCTTGGTAGGCATCAGTTCCTGCAGCCTCTTCACAGATCTACAGTGAAGACCAATAGACTGATATCTATGAAGTGCAGTTCCCTAAATAGATGGTAGGCTCAGTAAATGGAAGCTCCATTAATAAGTATTACTGTGTTGCTTCTGGCAACATTTCTTCTTTCATGTAGGAGGAAATACTGGTCTTCAGAACATGTCCATGCTTAGCTGCTCTGAATTCTCACAGACAGACAATCCCTCCAGTTGTGTTAAATGTCCAGACAGGGCTGAGGAAGGACCTAGGAGGAACCCCACATTCATTCCTCATTGTCTGGAACATTCAGTCTCCATGAATAGCATCAATTCTGAAAGAGATTTAGGCAACACCTTATTTTTAGAGATTTTGTAATAATTTTGGATAATTTTTAAATAATTTTTTTTCAAAATGAGTTTCATACATCAAAATCAGCTTCTTTTTTAAATTAATTTTTTTATTTTTTAAATTTGTATTTTAAAAATCATTTTTAATTTTTATGGGTACATGGTAGGTGCATATATTCAGGGATTCATGAGATGTTTTGATGCAATGTGTAATAATCACACCAAAGTAAATAGAATATCCATCGCCTCCAGCATTTATCGCTTTTTTGTGATACAGACAATCTAGTTCTACTCTCTCAGTTATTTTTAGATGTATAATAAATTATTGTTGGCTGTAATCACCCTGTTGTGCTATCAAATACTAGATCTTATTCATTCTATCTAATTATATCCTTATACCTGTTAACCAGCCCCCATGCTCCCAACGCCAACACACACATTGTCCTCCTCAGCCTCTAGTAACCACCATTCAACTCTCCAGCTCCACAAGTTTAATTGTGTTAATTTTTAGCTCCTCAGAAATAAGTGAGAACACGCAACGTTTGTCTTTCTGTGCTTGGTTTATTTCATGTAATATAATGACCCCCAGTTCCATCCATGTTGCAAATGACAGGACATCATTCCTTTTTGTGATGTAATAGTGCTCCATTGTGTACATGTGCCATGTTTTCTTTATCTATTTGTTTCTTGTTGGACATTTAGATTGCTTCCAAACCATGGCTTTTGAGAATAGTGCTGTAATAAACATAGGAGTGCAGACATCTCTTCGATATCCTGATTTTCTTTCTTTTGGAAATGTACCTAGGAATAGGATTGCTGAATCCTACGGTAGCTCTATTTTTGGTTTTTTGAGGAATCTCCAAATTGTTCTACAGAGTGGGTGTACTAATTTACATTCCCACCAATCGTATATGAGGATTCCCTTTTCTCCACATCCTCACTGGCACTTTGTTGCCTGTTCTTCAGATAAGAGCCATTTTACTGAAGTGAGAGAATATCACATTGTCGTTTTGATTTGCATTTCTCTAATGACGTTGAGCACCTTTTCATATACCTGTTTGCCATTTGTACGTCTTCTCTTGAGAAATGTCTATTCATAACTTTCCCCCATTTTTTAAATTTTATTTTATTTTTATTTCTATTTATTTATTTCTTTATTTTTTGAGACAGAGTCTCACTCTGTCACCCAGGCTGGAGTGCAATGGCACGACCTCAGCTCACGGAAATCTCCACCTCCTGGATTCAAGCAATTCTCCTGGCTCAGGCCCCGGGTAGCTGGGATTACAGGCATATGCCATCACACCCAGTTAATTTTGTATTTTTAGTAGAGACGGGTTTCTCCATGTTACCAGGCTGGTCTTGAACTCCCGACCTCAGGTGATCTGCCCGCCTCAGTCTCCCAAAGTGCTGGGATCACAAGTGTGAGCCACCACGCCCAGCCCTTTTGCCCATTACTAAATCAGATTCTTAGATTTTGTTCCTGTAGAGTTGTTTGAGCTCCTTATATATTCTGGTTGGTAATCTCTTGTCAGATGGGTACTTCGCAGATATTTTCTCCCATTCTGTGGGTTGCCTCTTCACTTCATTGATTTTCTTTGCTGTGCAGAAGCTTTTAAACTTGCAGTTATCCCATTTGTCCATTTTTGCTTTGGTTGCCTGTACTTATGGGGTACATTCAAGAAAAATGCCCATTCTAGTGTTCTGGAGAGTTTCCCTAATGTTTTAATAGTAGAAATCTGTCACTTCTTTGGTTAATTCCTAGGTGTTTTATTTTATTTGTAGCGATTATAAATGAATTTACTTTCTTGGTTTCTTTTTTCAAATTGTTCATTGTTAGCATATAGAAATGCCACTGATTTTTGTATGCTGATTTTATCTCCTGCAACTTTACTGAATTTATCAATTCTAATAATTTTTTGGTGGTGTCTTTAGATTTTTTCAAATCTAAGATTATTTCATTGGCAAAGAAGGATAATTTGACTTCTTTTTTTTAAATTCAAATGCCTTTATTTCTTTCTCTTGTCTGATTGCTCTAGCTAGGACTTCTAGTACTATTTTGGATAATAGTGGTAAAAATGAGCATCTTTATTGTGTTCCAGATCACAAAGGAAAGGCTTTCAGCTTTTTTCCCATTCAGTACGACACTAGTTGTGGGTCTGCCATATATGGCTTTTAATGTGTTGAGGTATGTTCCTTCTATACCTAGTGTTTTGATGATTATTATCATGAAGGAATGTTGAATTTTGTCAAATGCTTTTTCAACATCAATTGAAATGATTTGGTGGGTTTTGTCCATCATTCTGTTCATGTGATATACCACATTGATTGATTTGTCTATGTTGAAGCATCTTTACATCCCAGGGAGAAATCCTACTTGGTCATGATGAATAATCTTTTTTGTCTTGCTGAATTTGGTTTGCTAGTATTTTGCTGAGGATTTTTGCATCAATGTTCATCAGGGATATTGGCTTGTAGTTTCTTTTTTTTTTTTTTTTGGTGTGTTCTTATCTGGTTTTGATATCAGGATAATACTGGCCTCTTAGGATGAACTTGGGACTATTCCCTTCTCTGTTTTTCAGAATAGTTTGAGTAGGAGTGTATTAATTCTTTACATGTTTGGTAAAATTCAACAGGAGAGCCATCAGATCCTGGGTGTTTCTTCCCTAGGAGATTTTTTATTATGGTTTTGATATTATTATTTGTTATTGGTCTGTTCAGGTTTTGGATTTCTTCATGATTCAACTTTGGTAGTTTGTATGTGTCTAGGAATGCATCCATTTCTTCTACGTTTTCCAATTTATTAGCATATAGCTGTTCACAGAAGCCTCTAATCATCCTTTGTATTTCTGTACTGTCTCCTTTGTAATCTCTAATCTTATTTATTTGGGTCTTCTCTCTTTTTTTTCTTAGTCTAGCTAAAGGTTCGCCAATTTTGTTTAACTTTTCAAAAAACCAACTTCTCATTTTGTTGTTCTTTTTGTTGTTTTCTTGTTTTACTTTCATCTATTTCTACTCTGATATTTATTTTTTCTCGTCTATTAACTTTTGGTTTTGTTTGCTCTTGCTTTTCTAGTTCTTTAAGATGCACCAATAGGTTGTTTATTAGAAGTTTTTCTACTTTATTGATGTAGGCAGTTATACCTATAAGCTTTTCTTTTAGTATATTTTTGCCTTATCCCATAAATTTTGGTATGGTGTATTTTTGTTATCATTTTTTAAATAAATTTTTAATTTTCTTCTTAATTTCTTCATTGACCCACTGGTCATTCAGGAGCATATTATTTAATCTCCATGTGTTTGTATAGTTTCCAAAATTCCTCTTGTTACTGATTTCTAGTTTTATTTCATTGTGGTTAGAGAAAATACTTGATAGAAGTTCAGGGTTTTTAAAATTTTTTAAGATTTTTTTGGTGGCCTAACATATGGTCTATTCTTGAGAATTATTCATGTGCTGAGGAGAAAAATGTGTATTCTGCAACTATTGGATACAATGTTATGTAAATATCGTTAGATTCATTTAGTCTATAATGCAGATTAATTCTAATGTGTCCTTGGTGATTTTCCGTCTTGATAATGGGCGTTGAAATCTCCAGCTATTTTTTCATTGGGATCTATTTATCTGTTAGCTCTAATAACAGTTTGCTTTTTATATCTGGATGCTGCGATATTGAGTGCATATATATTTACAATTGTTATATCCTCTTGCTGAACTGACCCTCTTATCAACATATAATGACCTTCTTTGTCTCTTTTTGTAGTTTTGGTCTTGAAATCTATTTTGTCTTATATAAGTTTAGGACTCCAGCCCTCTTCCTTCCCATCTTTTTCTATTACTGTATTTTTAGTCTATGTATACCTATAGGTGAAATTACTTGTAGGCAACAGGTCATTGGGTCTTGTTTTTTTCTCTTAATCCATTCAGCCACTCTATGTCTTTTGACTGAAGAGTTTAGTCTATTTACATTCAATTTTATTATTGATAAGTAAGGACTTACTCTTGCTATTTTGTCATTTGTTTTATGGGTTTTTTTGTGGCTTTTTATTTCTTTCCTTCTTGTCTTCCTTTTAGTGAAAGTTATTTTCTCTGTGGTATGTTTTAATTTCTTGCTTTTTACTGTTTGTGTATCTTTTTTTTTTTTATTTCAGGTTACTATGAGCTTGCAAATAATATCTTATAACTCATTACTTTTTTTTTTTTTTGAAATGGGGTCTCACTCTGTCCCCCAGGCTGGAGTGCAGTGGCGTGATCTTGGATCACTGCAAGCTCTGCCTCCTGGGTTCACGCCATTCTCCTGCCTCAGCCTCCTGAGTAACTGGGACTATAGGTGCCCGCCACCACACCCAGCTAATTTTTTGTATTTTTAGTAGAGATGGGATTTCACCATGTTAGCCAGGATGGTCTCGATCTCCTGACCTCATGATCTGCCTACCTCAGCCTCCCAAAGTGCTGGGATTACAGGATAACTCATTACTTTTAACTGATGACTGCTTATCAGGATTGCATAAACAAACTAAGAAACAAGCAAAGAGAAAACTAATAAAAATTCTGTGCTTTAACTCTGTCCTCCTGCATTTAACTTTTTGTTGCTTTTACTTGTATCTTACTGTATCATGTCTCAAAAAGTTGCTGTAGTTATTATTTTTGATGCTATAGTTATTATTTTGATGATGCTGTAGTCTTTTTACTCAAGATATAACTGACTTACAAACGTAATTATGGTATTATAAAATCCTGTGTTTTTCTGTGTATTTACTATTTCTAGTGAGTTTTCTACCTTCACATGATTTCTCTATTGCTCACTAATGTCCTTTTCTTTCATATTGAAGAAATCTCTTTATCATTTCTTGGATGACAGGTCTGGTGTTGATTAAATACCTCAGCTTTTGTTTGTTTAGAAGTCTTTATTTCTCCTTCACGTTTTAGGGATATTTTCTCTGCATATATTATTCTAAGTTTGGTGGAAGCTTCTGTTTGGCCATCTGGCTCTGCCTTCTTAATATTGGCTTCTCAGCAGGCTTGTGCTGTTCCTCACTCACAGCTGGCTGCCTCCACCTGACCCTCCCCTTGACACCACAGGCAAGGACAATGCTGAGAACGTCCTCTCTCCCACTGAAATGTTTCCTTCTTGCACTTTGGGTTTGAGAAGTCCTGTGCGCCTGTGTCCTTCCCTTCTTAGAAAACCCTAAGACATGGGTAAAAGGTATTTACCCCTAACAGAGGATCACCTTTCACTCCAGATTCCTTCTTCAGCCAGGGATGGAGGAAGTCACAAATATCATTTTCATCTAAGCTCTAATCAAAAGTTATATCACTATGAAGATTAGCTTGTAGAGTTTGGCAAGAAATCTTGGTAAATTTAATTAATGTCCAGGTGAATTATATGAGTATTAAATACTAAAAATATGAGAGCTCTTCATGCTCTAAGAACAAGGCCAGAAATGTGAATGTTCTCAGTGTTGTACCCTTGAGGCTTCAGTGATGAGATTTTAACATACGAAAAAAATCACTGCTTCTCCTAGTGAACAAGGGCCATATAGATACAGGAATGGTTTTGAGTAAATCCACAGTCCGTGATAATTTGGAATAACCAAGGATAATGATAGTGCATTATTAAATTATACTATTAAATTATAGTCTGCTTTCTCTAGCCTTCTTGCTGCCATAGAATTCATCAAAATCTGATTGGCTGATGATTCAGGTGTGCCCAGCTGTGCAGAAATCATGGCTGGGAGGCACGTTGGCCATCTGAGACAGTATTTGTGGGGCATGTAGACAGTTGGCACTTCACCCAAGTCACACTTCTGCTGCTGGGATGGTTATTACACTGGTCCAGTTTAGCCAGGCCACAAGATCCAGGCAGAACTCAACAATTCCATCTGTGCCTTTATCCAGTCAACTTCCAGATGACTCCTTCCCAGTCCTGCTTCTCCTTCATCCAGCCCTGCCTCACCCTTACCCCCTCTCCTCCTCATGCACAAACAACAGATATTCATGTTTTATAAATGTGTGCTGATGTCACTGTAGGAGGAACTGGGCTTTATAAGAAACCAAGGACTGAGGCCTCTCTGATGGATTAGGATGATGGGAATAACTCATCACTGACAAGATTCAGCTTTAACCAGAAACTTTGTCAGAGTGTCCAGTGTCAAAACGTTAGCAGTTTGAGTCTATATATAAGCAACTGGAAAGTGACCAGGGACCAAGTTTACAGCTAAGCAAATGACTGAAATTATGAAGCCTGGACTTCTTTGGGTTTAGGACGATGTGTGATTCTTGTGACCGGCGTATCAGCCCCATTGTCCTTGAAGACAGAAAGGGTGAGTGAGCCCAGTGCCTAAGTCAGGTGCAGTGGAGAGAGGAGCAAAAAGAAACATACAAAATTTCTTGGAGAAAAAGGAAGCTTTTTGGTTTATTTAAACTTCTTAGAAAATTTTAGCCAAATTTTTATTTTCAAGATATCACATATAATCACACAACAAGACTCACTGCGGCTTTCGGTGTAGGTTCCTGTTTGGTTCTGAGATTGGAAGAAAATGAAAAGCAAAACTTCACTTGGATTAAAGTTTGACAAAAGTTGAAACTGTCTAGCATTTCTGAAATATCACTAAGAAGACCTAGTATGCATAGAATATTCCCAAAACAAATGACACTTCAGGAGAAAAGATGGAGGAGAGTAAAAATGAAATCACTTGAAAATGAAAATGCCTCTTTCTCATAATGCCTCTTTCTCTTCTTTACTGTGTTTATTGATAGGTAGCTCTCATGAATAGGGCACAGGGTGTCACCTGAGACACGCTTAGAACTGGTTCACTGGGAGTCTCTCTCACTGCAGTAGAGATAACCTCAGTGATTGGGCATTTATTCACTTCTTCTTAATTTCTATTTTTTTTTTGATTCATGAAAACTTTAATGAGCAGTTTCTATGAATCTCAACAGATCATAATTAATACAAATCTACCAACTTTCAATTATGGATGACAACAAATATACTACAGTAAACATCCTACTGCCAACCTTCAATATTTTCTTTTCTTACATTGCTCAGAACTAGCGTTTCCCAGCAGTAACAACACGTATTCGTTCATTTCTTATGAAGGCAACGTAAGTGTTTGGTGAGTTTTCTAATGTAAAATGATTTCCAGAATTGATCATGAGAGAGGCAGGCCCTGTGAGAACAAAGCCTGTCCTCTGCAAAGCCTGAAGGACTTGGCCTTTTCTGAAGCCTGGTTAATAATCCACCCGCCTGACATTCCAGTGGTTACTGTGAGCTACAGGCAGGTTCCCCTAGACATTTTGAGTTTCCAAACAAATATTCCTCATTCTGATAAGAAGAAAACATTAATCTTCTGCAATTTACCTTATCTTTTAGAATAGCTTGCAAACTAATAATGCAACAAGCCAATGAAGTAACTTTTTTTGTATTTTTATCTGTTGTTTATCAAGGGATATCGAAATATCAGTCTTATCAGTTACTATGCTCTATATATTTAATGAAATTGGAGATTATTTAAATACTGAATATTGTGACTCAGACTAAGTTATTATTGAAATAAGTATAATGCTTGATGACTTTGTTAATGAAAATTCAAAAATCTGCCAACTGCAGCCGGACACCTTCGCCTGGGGATCCGGTCCTCTTAGCCTGGGCCACCCAGAATGTAGCCTTGAGCCTAGGGGAAAGGAGGAGATGGTTCTGAATAGGAAACAGCTGTCTTAGATCACAAGTGTGTAGGCCAGGAAGCCAGAAAGAGTGTAAAAAGCAAAGCAGCAGATCAGAAACATTATTGTGTTTGAGATGATTGTGGTGCTGGGTGCACCAACACTCAGGGCTTCAGAGGGATCTCCAACTGCAGAGTGAAAAATTCCTCAGGTGCTCTCTGAATTATCAGAAGGAGAGCAAAGATCATCAGGGTGAACTATGGTATTTTACATTCTTCGTTTTATTAATTCAGCACATCTTGTTTGAATGTTCACTAGATCACATACTTTAAGAATATTAAGTCTTACAAACTTGTGACAAGTAGCTGTTCTTATATCTACATCCTAGATGACAGAACAGCACAGAAAGGCTGAGTAAATCACACAGTCACACAGCTAATAAGTATGAGAAAGGGATGATAAATTCTACAGTGTCCAACTCACCCGGCCATTGCCTTCTATCAGTCTGCTGCAACCTGCAGGGGAGATACTGAATCACGTCTATTCTAGGTTCTTAAAGAGCCAATCATCTTCTGAGGGGTGGTTTGAAAAGCGAGCAATTGTTTGCATATCAAAAAGTGCTGTTATTGTTTTAAGCCATGCATGAATTTTTCTTCTTTTTTGATTTAATACCTAAACTGGTTACCTTAGGGAATGGAGAAACTAATTGGGTAGCGTTATACAAGGTTGAACACATCGATGACTGCTTATGCTTCTCAGTTAGTTAAAATGCAAAAAGGTTGAAACCTAATTGGCTCTAACCATTATTTAATTTATTTCACACTTGGCATTCCCCGGTAGAACTGCAAAAGGTAAAGTGTTGTTGTGTCTTCGTTTAGTTACTGGAGTTCTAGAAGGCCAAGAAGGTTCCAAAGTCATTCATGAATAGCACTGCAGGAAAGACTGCCTCTGCCCCCTCCCTCAATCCTGGAAATAAATTCCAAGAATTCCACTTTCCCATGGCTATGTGGTATTTGGGCCCCAGGAGGTCTACCTCCCATGGTGGTGCTGATGGCTTCACTGATAGTCTACCAAGCTTACCTTGGTCTTGCCTCCTCTCACCCCCAGTGGTAACACTGCAGCCAATGCTTCCTCTCCCTATGTTTGATAAACCTGCTCTCCTCTTTCTTTTATGTCTGCCACCCCAAACCCTATTTTCCTTGAGAGTTGTGTTTGGCGTTTTCTCAAGGTCTAGGAAATGCTCCTCCGTGCCTGCAGTTCACACTGTACAAATGCCCAGACTCACCTAGGACAGCCCAGCCCCACACAGGGCTTCACTACATGGACATTAATGCGAGGGAAGTCTCCCCACAACTCCAAGTAAGAATCAGACACAGGCTTCCCACATCAGAGACAAATTTAGAGTGGACATTGGAAGCCGTGGGTCAGCAGCTGAGAATACCTAGTGAGTGTCTCAGTCGGTGTGCAGCACCAGATTTGCAAAATCACTGAAAAAATCGGCACAATAGTAATACTAATAGTTCAGTGTTGGAGAGCTCTAAATGGTACCCTGATGGGTACCATAGGAGTTGATTGCTTTATAAAATTAGAGCAATATATAATAACATTTATTAGGAATTTTAAAATTCATTTGTAATCCAATGATCCAGCAATGCCATGGACATTATTTTAAAAGAAGGAATGCACAGACTTGAACTTGAGTAATGCAGAGCTATAAAAATGAAGTATAATTTTCCTTTTGCATCCCTTCTACTCAACTTTCTCCTCCTGAAGAGGCTTTTCCCCTCAAGATGGTTGCTGTTCCACCATCCAATTTGACTTGAATTTATCTTCAGTCATCCAAGAGAATTCTTTAAGTGTAGATACACAACTTTTAAAATGAACATAATTGACAGCACACTATATACTCTATTATACACTTTTAACAAATTAATACCTTTTGGAAACCCTGTAGCATAAACCTTCAACTTACAAGTTCTGAATGTACCCTGATTTCATTTGAATTCTTACACTATATTTCCTAGCCAGTTGACCTGGAAAACATTACTGAATCATTCTACATCTTTATTTCTTCACCCATAAAACGGGGACACTGATACCTTACAGAACTTACCTATTGATGAGTAATCAAAAGGTAGTATATAAAAAACGTGGGCCTCAGCTTCATGAACTAAAAAACATGTTTAATTATAATTATCATCAGTACATAACTCCAATTTTTAGTAGTTATATAACCTCCAATTAAATAAATGTACTTTAAAAATTGATCCTGAATTTACTGGTAACCATTTAAATTATTTCCTGTTTTTATGATTTTTAGTTTTGTTTTTGCTGTTTTGCTATTACAAACAATGCTGCCATACACATTCACACCTGGTTCACTGACATTTAAGAAATTCTTACAAGAAATATTTGGCGAGAATTCCCAAAAGTTAACTCCCTGGAGTTGAACTGTGCACTTTAACTCCTAATGTCTGTAGTGCACAGATATATGGGCTGGCCCTGGGGCTGCCCCCCAAGTGGGGCCTCAGTTTACATTTCCCAGAATGTAAGATTGCCTGTTTGTCCTCACGCTCACCAACAATCGTGCTACCAAGATCTTAAAAATATTTGTCACCCTAAAAGGTAAAAAAGCAATCTGTCGATTTTGTCTCCACGATTTTGAACATTGCGTTTAATCTTTTTGCCCTACAGACATTTTTAGTATTTTTATAAAATCACTGCTTTCCTATTTCCTTTAATATCTTGCTTAGAAAAACCTTCCAGATTCCCCAAGAAAATTGTTTTATGCTTTCCTCAGGATTAATTTTGTTAAGTTACACTTTTCTAGAAAGTGTAACATTGGTTTTGTTTTCAAATTCGCTTTAACAGAGTTTTGCACATTACCCTATTAGGATTCTAATTTTTGTTGCTTTATCTGAGACCCCTCACCAATATGGATATTTAATATTTAAGTGTGCAGGTGTTCTTTCTTGCACCGTCATTACTTTTGGTGTAAATTAACTGACTTTGGTATGCTGTGCACCCTCTGTCGCTTTCTCATTCCTGGAGTCCAGTCCTGAAGCAGCTCCACGCCGGCCTTTCTGCAGGAATGCAGAGCCAGAGAGCTCAGGCTGTGTGTGAGGCCTTTCCCATTGCTAACTCTCAGCCGGGGTCTCTGAACCTTTCCAGTGTTCGCTCTCACTGGAGGGAAGAGCATGCTTCCCAGAGAATAATAACAAATGCGGTGCTTGGAGAATCGGCCCTGGCTTCAAACAGAAAGTCTTAATTGTGTTTTCTGTCTTTCCTTTTATTTTTTCCAGTCAGGCATGATACGAACAGAAGAGGCAGATTACTTCCTAAAGCCACTTCCTTCACACCTCTTGTGGAAACTCAGCAGCGCTGCCCAGGGCAGCTCCCCATCCCACATACTATATAAGAGATCCACAGAGCCCCACGCTCCTGGGGCCAGTGAGGTCCTGGTGACCTCCAGGACGTGGGAGCTGGCGCATCAACCCCTGCACAGCGGTGACCTTCACCTGGGACTGCCACAAAAACAGCATTTCTGTGGAAGACGCAAGAAATGTATGTAAGGGCGAATCTTTGCGTGTATTTAGTGATTCTGACATTTATGTAAGCTGATGGAACCTTGTACATTTTCTTCAAAGCGTGTCTGCCACGAGGTGAAATCTATTGATCTGTCGTTGCTAAACTGAAGCAATGATTCCAGAGAGAGTCCCTTATCTGTAAGTTCAGCACGGGACGTCTCTCCATAGCAGATGGATGGATAATGGTAAATGATGTTTTTTAGGAACTCTTTCCTGGGCAGATTAAATGACACAGTGTGCAGAAGTGAAGAATCTACCAGACATCTTCAAAAGAACCCTGGCATCACTACTCAGTCCTTCTATATTTTTGAGGTTTCAATTTATTCAAGTCCACATAGTTTTCCTGCTGAGGCAATTCATTTATATGCATACTTATATACATTACCACATCAAAAGGGCAGACTCAGTGTGACATAATATACCTAGAATTTATCACGAGGCTTTATCAAAGTCTTTTTTGTCATGACCATTTAGGAAATGACTTGTTATTTACATTTTATGTAGAAACCTCTCAGAAATTCAGGAATCGAAGTGGGGTACTTTGTGGGATGTGCCTCACTTCCTTGAGCTCTCTCCTCAAACATCACTGGGTGAACCTTCCCCAGGAGCCTCTGGACAGCCCCTGCTCCCCCCAGCCCATCGTTTCCTGCTTGGTTGGTTTCTATGACTGCTCTACCCAGCACCCTGAATAGAGGCAGACCTGTTGCAAGTGCTTAGTGAATCTCATTGAATGAGTGAATGAACAAAAATCTCTTGGCACCTACAACAACAGAATTAGTGCTTGTTAAACCATCAGTGCCTTTGCATCCTCCAAACCCATTTCATCCTACCCCCAAAAGTCATATGCTGCATTCAGATGACTTGAAAACGTCACAGCCAGATGAGCTTAGTGGGCTCAGGTGTAGGGGAGGTAGCAGGAAGAACCATGCTGAGAACGAAGGGAGGTGAGCAGGAGGCTGAGAGAGTTGGGAATCCTGAGGTTGGGTGAGTGTTTGAAAAGGGTGTGCATATCAGCAACAGCTGCCCGAGGCTGCCTTGACTGGCAGGTCAGGACCCAGATGCATGCTGGAGGCATCCACAAGGTCAGAGCCAGGACTCTGCTGCCAGGGCTCATGGTATGGGTGTGGTCAGAGCAGGACACATTCCATATACCAAGGAGATAAAGTGGCCCACACACCTGGATCTCAGCAGGAGAGATAGCAGGGCCGTCTTAACCGCTTTGACAGACCACACACCAGGCTCTTAAGCAGATGCTGCAGTGGACCTTGAAAACATCAAGCAATGCAGACCATTGTGAGAGAACTGTGATCCTTTCATTCCTCTCTGAAGGTGGTCACCATCACTCAGGCTGGTGGCACAGCTTAGGCACAGCTGTGTGTGCAAGGCGGTAGAGATGACCCTCAGTGGTGTCCACATCTGGGCATGTGTGCATAGGCATGTGAGTGTGTGTGTGTGTGTGTGTGTGTAGTGTATGTTGCCTTGAGAGACATTTCAGAATCGTAATAGTGGTGGTAAGTGAAAGGCAGTTATTTGAAAAAGGATACTAAACTCTATAATACAGTTTGTATTTGAAAAGTTTAAAAAAGTTCCCATGGTCTTCACAATAAAACTAGAGAAAGAAAGCTCAACAAAATGCCTCTTGGAGGTGGGGAACATTGGTGATTGACATCCTGCTGCTTAGTTTGCCACATATTTCTGTCCCCTCTGGGCTATGCTGGTGACGGTACTGCACTCCTGGGCCTCGAGTGGCCAGGGGCCATGTGACCAGCCCAGTCCCCGGAAAAGTGGGCAGAATCAACAGAATTGACAGCAGTTCTTCCCACTGGTGCGTGCATCTTCAGGGCCCTGTGTCACCTGTTCATGGACGCACCCCCAGGTCAGGTCCTCGTGTCACCTGTGCGTGAATACACTCTACCCCCAGGGCCCCATGTCACCAATGCACAGATGCACCCCCCAGGACACTGTGTCACCTACGCATGATGCACCTCAAGGCCTTGTGTCACCTGTGCATGGGCACATCGTCAGGGCCCTGTGCCATCTGTGCATTGATATTTCCATGTTGTCCCTGAGGCTTTTGGACTTTCCCTTGAACTCAGAGCAGTCCTGCTCTTCTGTCTTGGTGGAATTCACACTTACAATGGTTCTTTCCTGTTAGAGTCTCCTGTTCCGAAAATGGGAGCCTTTTCTGTGTTCACTCAGGCATTTTTCGGTGGAAAAGGGCAAACAGAGGCAGGTTGATTTGCTGAAAACCAATAGTGAGGTTGGACCTCAGGCTGATTAGTGGACTGGCTGCCCTTCAGGTGATGGTGGGTGTGCAGCTGGGACCTGTGTGTTCTGGGGACAATGTTGCAAGCTCCGTAGTAAGGGGCAGTCATTTGCTGAGGGGTTTTCAGAGCCAAGGCCCATGAGATCACCACCCCACGGAGTTTCTGACCCCTGCCCCCAATACTGAGGACCTGCAGCTGCTGGGTCCTGTGCTAACATGTTGTTTTCATCCTAAAGACATTTTTCCACCAGTGGTAATTAAGAACAAGAGCTCTAGGACCACACTGTCCAAATCTGATAGCCATTTCCAACACTTTCGAAGGAAGGGGTGTGAGCAAGTCATGTTCCTCTCCTCTGCCTTCACGACCTCATCCTTAGAACCCCGTGCTCAGGCTGGGGTACAGACTGCACGAGTTACACAGAGACATCGCCTAGGGTGGGGCTCACACCTGTGGGCATTGCATAAACATTAATGGCAAATGATGAGTGCTCAGTAAACATTAGCTGGTATCATTATTATTCTCCAAAAGCTTTATTTAGTTTTGGAAGTATGTTAGCAAAGGAAAATAAAATGTGTTGGATGCACTAGTCAAACAAAATAGCATCTGCTTACAGTATGCTCCTCGAATACAGTCTGCATAGATTTTGTGTGCACGCCACCTAAATATCTGGGCTTTTTGAAGTCCAGTTTCACATGAAACAATTTTAACCACATTTTCTGAGGCATCCACTAAACCTAATTGTTTTCAATGTAGTGTTAACCTAACGATTATACATGCCAAAAATATTTTTAAAGGGATTACTTCAAGAGAAAAGTGTATGCTTTGTCTTCTAATCAAATTACATAAATATTTATGGTACTTTCTAGGAAATTAAGCTCTTCAGTGAAGTGGAGCTGCCTCAAGCATTTTATAATCCACTGGAAACAGTGTAGACAAGCTAGTTATGTGTCCAGACATTGAAATCAACTTTAAACATTGTCAAGTCATTAAAAGTCTTCAAGTAGGAAAACAGTGCAAGCCAGCCAGCTCGTGTTCTTGTAATTATTTGTTCCATTGCTTTGTCTTTGCAGAGGAATCTGTTCTACAAATCCCTATGCTCAAAGTTTTTGAACCCTTTTGCTACCAGATGCTAGGAGTCAGAGTCAAAGAGTGCCCTTTCTTGCTGTTTTAAATTAGGATGAAATGATATAAAGGGAAATACAGCCACGATTTCCATGACGCCTAGACTACATGAATTTTACTTAAATTTAGGATGCTACTTTCATACAAGCTTCTGCATCACAAGGTTTTAAAGGTTATGTGGTTTTTATCATAAGCGTTCATTTTTGAGACCAAATTTCTCTATGATGAGTTATGGCTCTGATTTTGTGTGTGACTTATGCTTTCATTTGCCCTCCATATGTCCCTCCATAGACATGCCCCAGCCTCCCAAGGAAGACCTCTTCATCTTGCCAGATGAGTATAAGTCTTGCTTACGGCATAAGCGCTCTCTTCTGAGGTCCCATAGAAATGAAGAACTGAACGTGGAGACCTTGGTGGTGGTCGACAAAAAGATGATGCAAAACCACGGCCATGAAAATATCACGACCTACGTGCTCACGATACTCAACATGGTAGGATCGTCCTTCCAGTTGAGGCCATCTGTGTCATTGCACTTCATGGGGTGTGTGTGTGTGTGTGTGTGTGTGTGTGTATTGATGTTTCATATAAGAAACATGTGGATTTACTTGTTACCTGTGGATTGATGTTTCATATATGAGAAATATTTTACTGGTGATAACTCATTTAGTTTTCCATGCTCCAATGAAAAGAGCCATTTTCAGAACTTCATAGACTAATTCAGTAGGAAAAAATCATTTGACCCTCTCAACAAGCCTCTGTAAGCCTATGAGATGTTTTGGGCTTACTAGTGTCTATTTACTGGAAATATTTACTGGAAATCTCTAAGGGGATGCTGTAGTGCAGTAAATCTGATTATCAGCATTAGATGTGTGATTTTAGATGGCTCTATAGAAATGCCCAACTTTTTAGAAATATTAATGTTCAAATGCTAAATATAAATTATTTTATCTATAAAAACAGGGGGAAAGTGCAACCTTTTAGAATATCATCTCAGGTTAAATGTGTTTGTGTCTCAAATTGTCAGCTGTATTGATCACTGAAGAGTGATGAGAGATATACTAAGCCTCATTTCATGTACGTTAAATCTAAGTAACAGAAGACAAAATCTTGGGTCACCAAAGTGTGATTTTAACAATAGTTTTAATGACAATATTTTAAAAGTATGTCTTTACATTCTTCTGCCTCAATAAACAGAGTACCCCTGAATGTGCCCATTTTTCCATGATGTCATGTGATTACTATGGCTAGTGTCATTTTTGGTAGACTGAACCACTCGGTTTCTGGTCTCCCAGGAAGCCAAGGAGGCAGTGAAATAGAGCCACCTTCCCACCACACGGGGTCGAAGCATTGCCCTGTTGTCCTCAGCAAACTGCTCTGATGTGTGGAAGTGTTTGCCACTCTTCTGTAGAGCTTTTCCAATATTTCCACAGCTCAGTGCCAAATCGCTTCAGGTTGCATTCCATGGTAGTCGTGCTGTTCCTGCTCACCACCCCAAATGCCACTCTGGTCATTCATTTCCACTTCCATGATCTATCATCTCTAATGTTTGTGTCTTTCTCTCATCATCTCATTACCACGATTTTTTCCTTCTCTTTCTTGTATCCTCTTGGAATCCCGTAAGTGCACGAGTTTCTCTTGCACTTGTGGAATTCCTTGCCAAAAGAGCTTGAGAAGTGATTGGTTTCTGTAGTCATCATGATTAGCTTAAAAATCCTCTTTATATTCTAAGAGGAACACTTACCAACTCACAGTCTTGTGATCCTTTCATAGGTGTTTAACAGTAAGAGGTGGACCCCACTCCCATCTGAAGCTTCGGCTTTTTACAGGGATATGATTAATATATCTGTCTGCTTAAAATACAAGAAAATTAACATTGCTCTGTCATTGAAGAACAAGAGCTTTGGATTCTAGGCCCACTAGTAAGTATGGGGGGAAATGCCATTTATGGGGCTAACATGGATTTCCTGTCTTTTTCAGGTATCTGCTTTATTCAAAGATGGAACAATAGGAGGAAACATCAACATTGCAATTGTAGGTCTGATTCTTCTAGAGGATGAACAGGTAGTTTATTTGAAACTATCTACTCTTTCTACTTCCAGAAAAGTAAATGCAAAATAATGCGTTTTTCTTTAATGTAATTGTTCTATGGGTTCTTCTCTCTCGAGGGCAACAAGTATTTAATATTTTGTGTTTTACTGCAAATGAGTGTCTTTTCAATTCTTTTAAACTTTTTTTGGAGTTTTTGTGGGGTTTTTTTGTGCAAAAGTGGTAAGAAATTATCCTTTAATTGGCCTGTAAGAAAATGGCATGTAAAAGCTGCCTTCAGCATATAGGTGGGACACACACTACGAATACATAGCACACAATATATCTTAGCCATCATGAGCTTTCAGGATGCCAGTGGCAATGAGCCCTTTCTGCTTTTTATTCGATTATCTCCCAGCTCTTAACCCTCACCATTTGCCACCATTTGCAGTCTGAGATTTTTATTTTTATTAAGATTTCTATGGACTCTCAAGTGCGTTTCCCTCACTGCATGCTTTAAAAACCCAGATTACACTGGATCTTGGTAGCAGTGTGTTAAAGATCCTTTGCCTTCATTTGTGACCCCTGTAAATGCATAGAGGTGGTCCCTTCACAGTGAGGATGGACATGAACACCTCGCGGCATAAGTAATGGGGAGGCGTTATAGGCACAAAAGGCTCTCACTTCCATTTTTCCCCAAGCTAATCATTGACTGAGTGAAGAAGAGTGGGTGCTAGACAGTAGCCAAGTGCCCAGCCTCAGCTCCACCCTTGCTGACATTTTCAGAGTCCCCTTTTAGCCACAGTTTTCTTATTTATAAAACAAAGAATTTTTTAGATGAAACCTGAGATCATTCATAAGATCTAAGATGCCTTCGATGTTAAAGTCCTGGGATGCTGCTCTTTTTCTGTGCAGGGTTGGGGCATGTGTGGACGGGCTATTTCTAGTCTGACTAGTCAGGGAAGATACGACCTCATTGTCTTTTGTGTGAGTGCGCAGTTGGGGAGAGGGCTGCTGAACATGCCGGGCTTCTCAGGTGACAGGTTAATTATTCCTTGTATTAAAACATTTTCGCCTTGGAATTCATCCAAGCTGCAAAGAATAAGTGAGGTTATCGTTTGATCGTACACCTGTGTTAACTTTAATTAATGCAGTTTTCCTGGAAATCACCTGCTAAAGAACGCAAGGCATGCCCCCATGTTTATGTGTAGCGTTTAACTTGGGTATATTTGACTTTCTGGAAAAACAAAATAAACATTTCAGCAGAAAACGTATTCAGTGACTGAGAGACAAAAATTTCAATACGACATTCTAACAGTGAAAGCTTTAAACAAGTCAGTGTCCTGAAGTTGAGGTAATTAAACCTGGTGTTGTCCAACCAGCCATAGGAAAATTGAGCATGCCAGTGAATAAGATTCAAAAAACTTGGTGCAGCCTGGTCTGATGCATGTTCTTCTATGTCTCAAATTCTTCCGTTCCCAAGAGTTCCAATGTTCTACACCCTGTTACTTCTTGTTGTGTTATCCGAACTTGATAGAGACAGAGGAAGTTGAACATGGCTTGCAAAGTCTCCTTTTCGTTGCAGTTTATTTTCCAGAAACAAAGCTTTACCAACTGACCTACCTCCTCTCAGAAATATGCTGCCTTTGAAGAAAAGATATTTCATTGAACACTGTAATAAGAAATATTAAAAGACTTATTTATTGGAAATCCCACTTGCTTAATTTGGTTATGAGATAAACATATTGCTGTCTAGACGTGTTTTTGTATATGTATGTGCAAAGCCAGGTATAAATGATTCTGTGGCTTTACTTAATTTTGAAAAGTGTTTTTTAAAGATTTTTGAATACAAAACGTTCATGCGCAGAAGTAATCTTTCTTGGGTCATTGAACATGCATTCAGGATCGGCCAGATACATTTCAATTGTTTATGTATGGAACTAGAGAAACGTCCATAAATGTGTACACTGGATCTGTACAGGTTTTATAGAATACATAAAATACATGCATTAACTTATATGCCATCCAGATCCAGCCATGTATTTGAAATCCAGGTCAATGATAATTTGCTGTGATGCCAATGCATTATAACATGTTTTCTCTCCATTATCATGGGGTCCTTGGTCCTTGTCTCTTGCACAGCCAGGGCTGGTGATAAGTCATCACGCAGACCACACCTTAAGTAGCTTCTGCCAGTGGCAGTCTGGATTGATGGGGAAAGACGGGACTCGTCATGACCACGCCATCTTACTGACTGGCCTGGATATATGTTCCTGGAAGAATGAACCCTGTGACACTTTGGGTGAGAACCTCCAGCAGAGTGTGAGGACCATGTGTGGAATGTGCACCCCTGGCCGTGGCACAGAGTGTTGAGTATTTTTGCCCTTGTTCCTTGTTAATAAGCAGTAGCAGCTTCTTAGTGAAGGTGTAAAGACCCACTTCCCTGTACAAACTTTAGCCAAACATAGAAGTATGTTCGCATTCATCAAGACTGATTATTGAACAAGTGAATGTCTCTCACAGATTTCAGAGTTCCTATCTCTTCTAACATAATAAATACATATTTTTTTTCTGTTTCTTCTACTATTTGTGAGAATGGGATGGGTAAATCGAAGGCTTTCTCATTATCTGGTGGAAATAGTACATTGATGTGTATTTGTGGAGTTACTATGACCATATTTTATTTCCTGTTTTTTTCACTTCTCTGTGTCTCAATCTTAGCAGTGTTTTAGACATTTACAGGGCTGGGTGTGACTTAGAGGCAGCACTTTGGGATTTTTCCAGATGGTCTGTGTGAAACACTGTGCTACTGACCAGGACTCTGCTGAACATTTCTTCTAACTCTCCATTTCTTCCCAAGTTCTTAGGGAGGAAGGGGTTTTATTTATAAAAACTTTTAGATAAACCCCAATTTAACAGCAGTTAGTCTTATTGTGCAAAAACAAGTTAACGTGGTGTCCTGGCTGCTTGTCCTTAGACAGGTCTGCTTACCCCGCTGGCTCTTGACTGGCCTGCGAGAACTCAGGTTGTAGGATGGCTCCCACTGCCCTACCTCCAACCAGTGGCTCATTGTGCCTACATTGTGTGTGTACAGTGTGGTTTCCTTCTGAGGGTCTAGAATTCTGGCACACTTCAGGCAGTGGGTGCCTATGTGACCAGCTCCCAGAGAAAACCCTGGACCCTGAGTTTCTAATGAGTGACGCTGGTGGACAACATTCACCGTCGCTGTCACTACTCGTTGCTGAGGAAGAGAGCACATCCTGTGTGACTCTGCGGGGAAAGGACCCCCAGATGTGTGTGCCTGTTTTCCTCCTGACTTCTGCCCATGTGTTTTCCCTTGGATGATTTTTTCCTGTATCCTTTTGCAATATTAAATAATAACTGTGAGTGGGACAAATGCTCATTATGACAGATGTGAATCATTAAAGCCGGGGGTGGTCTTGGGGACCTCCCAGCACACCCGTTCTCTACAGCACTTTTTCACTTGGTCTTTTGGGAACATAGATGTTTAGAATAAGGCAAAGACTTTCCTCCATCTGCAATAGATTCCCCTCTCTGTTTTGCCCCAGTTAGAGCCTGTACCAGGAACATTACATAGAACCATGAATTGTGTTCCACAATACAGAGAGTCCTTGGGCTCCCTGCAATGGAATCCCTTCCCCTACGTTATCAAATGCCCTTTATATGGTTATCTAAGTGCTTCCCGTTACATATTTCCCCATATGAACACAAGAACTAAATTTCACTAAGGGGAAGAAAATAAATATACCATGCTTTATTTTATTACAACACTGCTCTGTATTCTTTTGATCTTTGTCCTTCATAGGATTTGCACCCATAAGTGGAATGTGTAGTAAATATCGCAGCTGCACAATTAATGAAGATACAGGTCTTGGACTGGCCTTCACCATTGCCCATGAGTCTGGACACAAGTAAGTGCATCTCCATGGGAGGATGACGTCCCATGTGTTTTCCTTACTGGATGATTTCCATAGAAATATTGACTTATCACATCAAGTCCATGAAGGGAATTCACATATATCCAACGAGAATGCCATTGACAGTTATAAAATGCTGTCACTTAGGATTTCTGTTTCTATGTGCCACATCATGCAAATTTTATTTTTATTTATTTACTTATTTTGAGACAGGTTCACTCTGTCAATCAGCCTGGAGTATAGTGGCATGACCTCAGCTCATTGCAATATCTGCTTCCTGGGCTCAAGCAATCCTCCCACCTCAACCTCCCAAGTAGATGGAACTACAGGCATGCACCACCATGCTTGGCTAATTTTTGTAATTTCTGGAGAGATGGGGTTTCACCGTGTTGCTTAGGCTATGCACATTTTAAAGCCACAGCAATGTACAAGTTTCCATGTCCCTGGGTCTTTCTCTGACACTCCTGTGTACACCTGTGCGTAAGATTGAGGATAGCTGTATCTGCCCCTATTCCTCTGTCCTGTGTTTTGAACTTGGTCTGGTGGGCTGATCTCATTCCGTGGTTAGCTGCTAACAGGGGACTCTAAATGATGAAGAACAGTGTCAACCCTCCCATTGCTTCCTGCTGTTACCCTCGTGTTTGTGTTCTTGTATGTATGTATGTGTGTGTGTGTGTGTGTGTGTGTGTGTATTTACAATTTATAGAGATGCTATTTTTCATTGGTACTCCAAGCAGAGTTTGGAAGCATGGGTACTGACAAGAGATCGGGCAGGCCTCTAGGAACTGATTTGCCTCTGTTACTCCACCGTGACTGCACCGTTAATGGTTCTGAAATAAAAGTCTCAGGGAGCCCCATGAGCCTGGGGGCTCAACACAGAGGCCAGTCCTAGGTTGGTGGCCTCAGCAATGGGTGGTGGGTCATTAGTGTTTTCACCTTACATGAAATGCTTACAATTGTAGAGTGAACAATTTCTAGCAATTATTTGTGGAAACTATTATTCTTAATACAATTTCTGGGGCTAAAAGTTCTGTGAGCTGCTTTACCTTGAAGTGCCATCTATTAAATAAAAAATTCAAGGGCCCACTTGCTGCCCAAGCAGCTGAGGACTTCCTGCAATCACCCTGATTAATACCAGAACCACCAGCTGGAATGCAAATATTTTCCTGCTATGCTGAAACAATACTTGAAATTTCTCCTGGAAAAATTTACAACCAGGAATTGTAAGTTTTTATTTTTTTAAAATTTCAACCTGATTTTATTGGCAAAAGGAAAAGCAAGGCAAGTGTTTGTGATTTGTGGTTTTGCAAAGCTAACTTATCCATTATTGGAAAATGGACTGAGGCCTCAGACTTGTTCAAAGCAGTGTGTGTGTGTGTGTGTGTGTACGTGTATGTGTGCATGTGTATACACATGCGCTTGTGTTTAATGCGAAGGTTCTGCACGCTTTGGCTGTGTGCAAACTGATGACCTGAAAAATGAAGCTTCATATCTTATTACTGATCCCTTCATCATTGCAGGTAATGATTGACTATTTCATTGCTTAGAAAATTACACCTTCACTTTATAAAGCTTTCAGCTGAATCATAGTTGTATTTTTAATAGTCTGCTAGAGTTAAAACTTCAAAAACCCTCATTATTGTAACAACATGAAGCTCTTGCTGTCCTCTGAACCATACCTGAATTTAATTAAACAATCAAGGCAAGAAATATTTAAGTCACTGAGGGCTGAGCCAGTGAACGTTCGATAAGCAGTTGAGATATGGGCATTGGCAGTGCCAGCCGTTGCAGGTGGTGAACTTAGCTAAGTTAAACTCGAGGCATCCAACACAAGGCCCTCAGTGGGTCTTCAGTGCCAAACAAGTATCAGTGTTGGCATTTATTTTTCTTAGAAGTCAGTTATTACTATTTCCTTTCCTCACTCAAATTGGATGTAGTTGGAAAAAGATTTTCTCCAAACAAGAAAAAAAATGTATTTTCCTGGAAGGTCAGAATCTAGATGTGAATAAAGAAAGAAGCTCAGTTGGGCACGGTGGCTCACACCTGCAAACCCAGCACTTCGGAAGGCCGAGGTGGGAGGATCACTTGAGCCCAGGAGTTCAAGACCAGTCTGGGCAACATAGTAAGACCCCTTTTCTACAATAAATTTTAAAAATTAGCCAGGCATGGTAGTGTGCGTCTGTGTAGTCCCAGCTACTTGGGAGGCTGAGGTGGGAGAATCTCCTGACCCCAGGAAGCTGAGGCTGCAGTCAGTTGAGATTGCACCACTCTACTCCAGCCCGGGTGACAGAATGAGACCCTTTATAAAAAATATAAAAATAAGCCCTACATGTGGATGAAGGAGAGTCCCGTTGCTAATATAGGATTAACTGCCAGAAAGTATCAGATCTTTCTTGAACACCTGACTTCTTCAAGTTCTCTAAAACAGAGAACCTGGAGCTTGTCAGCGAAAACCCTTCTGCCCATGTTGAGAAAATAGGAAATATATTGTATTTATCATGTGCTAAATGCCAAAATGATTGGTAATAATAGTAACAGTAGTAATGGTCATGATAATAGTACTATCTGCTCTTTGTGGAGCACTTTTTGTAAAATTCGCCGAGCAATTTCACGTACAGCTCAAACCATGGAGACCACTGGGGACAGTCCCTCTGTTGCCCTCACTAACTTAGGGGAGACTGTGTGGAATATTCAGCAAATGTGTATGAATGGAGTAGGGGAATGAGTGATGCAGGGCATGAGCAAGCTACACGTGAGGAGTAAACATTTCAAATGAGTTGTTAGCTGTGACCACCACTTCAAATGAGAAAGCTTGTGATGTGTAAGACTCAATGATAAAACTCCATGTATCTTAGTTGAACTGAACTGAAGATAAACACATTTGTTCAGTTCATTTATTTAGTGAGTTTAATTTTTGGAAGAGGGAATGGTAAGTTTGATGCATGGAACAAACATCAGAGCATCAGCAGTCTGCTTTTATCAATGAGCTCCAAGCAGAGTCAAATTTTTGAGTTCTGTAATTCAAGAATTAAAAAGCAATTCTGTATTTATTATGACTTTTACTGTAAAAAACATGTAAAACATCCTGCTTCAAAGGTAAATTTTACTTTTTCAGTGCTGTTGACATTCAGAGGACATTATTTGGGATGGAGGAGTACTTCTGCATGCCTGCAAGCCATAGGTTTCTAATCTTCAACTCAAATAAAGATTTTAGTTAGTGTCCATCCAATCTGTCCTCCTAAATTCCATTTGTTTTTTAATCTCAAAATGTCATGTAGTTTATTCTGGGGAATGTGACCTAAAAATAGAAATTACTAAGAACAGGTGTTTGGATTTGTGTTGGAAAGAGAGGAGCAGAGACTGGAACCAGAACTGAGATATGTATTCTCCTGTAGTACAACAGATTGAATTGGGATTTGTATTAAGCTGGTGGTAAAAGGAGAGTTTCCTGGTTATGTTAAATCACTTGACACAGGACATGTGGTTTGCTAATGCTGGTGCTGAAGCACTGGCACAGATACACCAAGGGCTGAACTGCGCCTTTGGGAGAATATGTCATCTGTGCATGAATCCATCTGAAAAATTCCCATTTGCTAAGGGAAGTCATGTCATTTGATGGGTGGGGCTCTGGCATTCAGATTCTGGATCAGCACAGTGCTACCACAGTCTGGTAGTGACCAGGGAATGTCCCCTTAACAGCTCTCACCTACGTTTCCCATCTGCAAAATCAATAGAGCACTATTTGCTCCGCAATTCATATATGCAAGTGTAATTTAGGTTGCATTGTTTGAGCTGTACATTCCACTTATATAAAATAGGCTTAAATAGCTAAGTTGCATTATCATTTGAGACCATTAAGGTTCTATTAAAACAAATGTGTTAACTGTGTTCAAAAGTATTCATTATTCAACAGTCTGTCTCTTGCATTTTCCCTAGTAAATGGGCACAGTTTGCATTCTGAGAGCAAGGCATTGTGTAGGAGTCTATAAAAAGACTTGTGATCTACGCCCTTTGAAAGTTTAAGAGAAAAGATTAAATAGATATGCCAAGCAAGAGATCAAGTAATGAGAGCTGTTGGTATTACAAGAGACCACACAGGGACGATCAGGGAGGCCTTCTTAAAAGAAGCAGCATTGGGCTGGGCATGGTGGCTCACTCCTGTGAATCCCAGCACTTTGGGAGGCCAAGGTGGGTGGATCATGATGTCAGGAGTTCAAGACCAGCCTGGCCAAGATGGTGAAACCCCATCTCTACTAAAAAATACAAAAATTAGCCAGGTGTGGTGGCAGGTGCCTATAATCCCAGCTACTTGGGAGACTGAGGCAGAGAATTGCTTGAACTCGGGAGGTGGAAGTTGCAGTGAGCCGAGATCATGCCACCACACTCTAGCCTGGGTGACAGAGACAGACCCCATCTCAAAAACAAAACAAAAAAAGCAGCATTGGTGTCACTATTGGTGTCACTACTAGTTAACCTGAAAATACCATTCAGCTCACTCACAGTCACTAGCGATGCCCTTTTCAGTATTTGATGATAAGTGCCTCCAACCCGTTTGTGGCTGTGCTCTGTCATCAGTCTGGGGCATCTTCCAGTGCACCTGGGAGGCATGTGGTGATTTTTAAAGACTTGAAGAATATTGGAGAAAGCCAGCCCCTCTAACCATCATCTGGACTGAGGATTGTTAGGCTGCTCTCTGGGGAGCTGTGGTAGGTCAGAGCATCAGTTCTTACCATTTACATTGGTTGTCTTTCCTCTTAGGATTTCTTTTCTGTTTCTGTGTCCAACAAGTATTTGAACTCCGTTGACATTTGGCCAGACCTTCCCATACACGTGCGTGCACACACGCATACCCACCATGAATGGCACTTAGGTGTTATGTGACTTGACCAAGACCCCATTTGGATCATAGAAGGGAATAGAAGTTTTGAATTTTCCTTGTGATGTGCACAGTCCCAGGCATTCTGTACAGTTCATTAGGAAGGTTTTACTATCCCATTTTGTATATGACGAAACTGAGGCTTGGAAGAGGTCAAGTTAATTTGCCCAATATCAAGCAGCTTGTGAATGACAGAGCCAAGACCCTGACTGAGGTCCCTCCACCTCCACAGTCCATGCTGTCTCCCATTATCTTCCCTGACCATGTCCCTCAGTTCCCCACGACTGCTGTCTTCAGCTCAGCCTTCTGCCTGTCATGGAGGATGAGCTGTGCTTCTCCACACGCCTGCATGAAACCTGCGTCAGGGCTCGGGGCAGTTCAGTCCTACCTGTGGTTGCCATCATTATGCCAAGGGTAGACTTTGACATCCAGATAACATTGGCCCATGGTTCCTTTAAAGAATGTCTCATGTCCTTAACCACTACTGCCTGAACAGCCTGAAATAAGTGATACAGCTTCTATGAACACTTGGTTGGCTGTTCAGCATTCTCAGTATGTCATTAATAATAAACAAATACTTCCCAAGAGTAATTGAATCACTCAAAAATATTGTAGAACACAATAAAAGCATGACATTGAAATACAATTCCCAAATTCAATTTAATCTGAAATTAGGTTTATGTCTGGGTATGTTATGGCTGGAACGGTTGTCGTTTCTTCACTCAACAAACATGAATAGAGACCTGTTATGTACCGTCAGGTCCACTGGCAGTGGGTTAGTTAAGAGGAGTCTCTGTCTTTTAGAAACTTATGAACTAGTAAGGGAGAAAAAGATAAAATATATTTACGATTTTAGCAAATGGGATGATAACCATTTTAAAGTACTATGGTGCACAGGAGCAAGATACATTCTCTGGTCTGCATAATTTGAATATAGTTATATTTCTTTGTTGCCAAATAGCAACCTTATCTTCAAAATGTGTTCTATTCATTCTTCTGTGACTTTATTAATGTTGATATTAAATGCGATCACTGTGTGCTACTTTTATGCTGATCTGCTGGCATTCATTGCATTACAAATGTGGGCATTGTACTGATTGGAGACACAAATTGTGAAATAGTGGTGCTGAGATTTTGGTGGACATCAGAATCACCTGGGGGTGTGTTAGAATATGCCCAAAAGCCAGGTCCTAACCCTCAACCTACAAAATTAGAACTATACCACTGCAGGCTTGGGTAGCTACATTGTGCTATGTATCTCTCAGATGTTGATGCATCAGAGTTTAAGACTTGATACTAGAAAAAAATCATTGAAAATACTTTAAATGTAAAAGTTGAAGACCAAGATTTCCCCAGACTTGGGACATTGTGGATTTTGAATTCCTTAGAAAGATAGGTAGACGCGGTAGCAAATTTCTCAAGGGCAATTTCTGGACCATAATGTGTCTTCTTTATTAGCAGCTCAAGGGTCAGACAGGGGAGGGTAGTTTGGTATTTTGTGTTCCCCCTTTTCTCCCTAAGGCAGCCTGCCATTTGGGATTTCAGCCTGAATCTTTTTCACAGCCATGACACATTTCCTCTGCCATGCGGTTCCTCTGGCCTTGATTAATTGCCTTTAATAGAACTTCAGAGAATGGGTGGAGGCTAAAATGACTACATCTACATCATCCTTGGTACTGATCAGGAATTTTGCAGAAATTCAGCAGTGTTTGCACGCCAGATTTCCTTGGATACAGTCTTCAATCACGTTCAGGTTACACTATTACATGAATCCTGGCTAGGCCCTGACACCAAAGTGTCCAGGCTTCAGCCTTGACTCTGAAACCCTGGATGAAGTCTCTCTCCAGTCCTCGGTCTTGCTGTCTTCATATTAAAGCCACCTTATAGAACTGTGTTGAGTTTTAAATTAGAATATAGGTTACAAGCCTACCATAACGGCTGTAAAATGGTGAGTGCTTATAAATGTTGATTATTTTCTAGTAATATATTACTAAATAGCTCTAAGCAATGCAGTTAAATAGACAAATGTGTCTTCAGCCTAGGTAACAAGTACAGATTCTCTTGACACCGTTTGGAGCTGACTTTCCCCTACATTGGTGTCTTCCTGTCCCTGCTGCCTTCTATCCACTCCTTATGGAATTCTTGGCAGCATAATGTCCCCCATAACTAGAAACCACCATGTCCTTCTTTGCTTTCCCTCTCTCCTGCCTTCCTCCTTTTCTCTGCATCTTACCAATGGGACCCTGTGCTCAGGGAATCCATACAATGGCTAGGTGCCAGACGTTAATGGCAATAGTGGCTTAGCTCTGCCAGAATGTATTTACCTTAATGGGAGGTCTTTGGAGCTATAACATCTCCCAAGGAAGTATGTTGTGTTCTTCTAGGATAATTGAAAATGGGATCATTCAAATGAGCCTTGAGTGTACTCAGGGCCCTCCTACAGCTTTCACAGGTTAAGAAGAAGAAGCAGACCTGCTGGTGAGGGAGGTAGCAGCCCTGGAAAATGTGATTCTCCCAGGTGCACGGCTCCATTTTCTCAGGTGTTATAAAGTGAGTGTTGATTGGCATCGTGGGCTCTGAACACCTCTGATGGCCCCTATTAAGGGTTCCTATAGCTGCTGTAGCTTGAGATGTACCTGTACTCTGAGCCAGGTGTGGATCTCCAAAGTGGTGTGGTTTTCACATAAAAGTAACCTGTGCTGCTTCAAACGACACCCACAGATACATTCAGCCATAGTCATCTGTTGGGTTTCCGTGGAGCTACTCTCTCCAAATAGACAGAGGGATGCAGGTCAAGCGCTGCCCATCCATCACAGCTGCCAGTAGTGCAGGCCTAATAGTTTGAGCTGGAACATCCCCAGGTGGGGCTAGAGACAGAATGTCAGCCCACGTGAGTTGCAGTAGCTGTTTGTAGTTCCCAAATTGCAGTGAGCATCAAACTCACCTGGGGAGCTTGTTTGGAAAGCTCAGACGCCTGGATCTCTCTTTTCTGAGTCAACAGTTCCTGGGTAGAAGTCTGGCATCTATATTTCCAACAAACACCCATGGAAACTCTAACGATCCTGCTGAGCATAAAAGAGTGTGGAGAAAAAGAAGCAACATAGAGCAGTGTTAGCCTAATCAAGAAGATCCCAAGTTCCTCCACGCCATTCAAAACTCAGGCATCTGGACATTTACTCTGCTTTGATATTGGTGTACACTCTCAGGCAATTTGGTGGATGGTCCGTTCTTCAGAAACTGTCTTTGAACACATGAATATTCTCAACCAATTGGCTGTTGTGGCTTTTATTTTTGCCTGCCTAGCATACGGGGGTGAGGGAGTCTCACAGTCTTGACTTGTAATTGTTAGAGGGTATTAGATAATTTAAACTGTTTTTTTTTTTTTTTCTGAAAGAAACATCTCTCTCTTTCTCATAGCTTTGGCATGATTCATGATGGAGAAGGGAACATGTGCAAAAAGTCCGAGGGCAACATCATGTCCCCTACGTTGGCAGGACGGAATGGGGTCTTCTCCTGGTCTCCCTGCAGCCGCCAGTATCTACACAAATTTCTAAGGTAGGAACTCTTTGAGCTGGTCTTGTGATCTTTCAGTGCCTTTGATGCTCACTGCCTGGTCAGCCAGATCCTGTGTAAGCAGCCCCAGGCTGTGCTTCCTGATGTGGTTCCCTTCGAAGGTGTCTTGAGACATTCAGTTGACCTAAGAGTTTGCTAAAAATCTCCTTAGAGTGTGGAGGCCTGCTGGCTTAATCCAACATTGATTCAAAGGGAATCAGTGGCTTGAGACTGAAAGGGAGCCATAAGACACTCACCAAAATATTTGTCACTAACATTTAAGTTTTACTATTCTCACTTCTGTAACTAGGAATCTTCAGGAAGTGAATAGAAAGATCATACATGTACACAGCAGTATACACAATAATAAAGCATAGCTTTTTTTTGGTTTTTCTTCCTTCTGTTTAGTTTTTCTCTTTCTTCTCCTTTCTTCCTTCCATTTTTTTCTTCCTTTCTTTTTTTTCCTTTCTCTCTCTCTTTCTTTTTCTACTAAATGCATTCCTCATTAGGTGAAGAAACTTGAGTATATAAACTTTAACCTAGCTCTAATATTCTGTAATCATCAATAATATTTTTAGAAATTTTCTCTAAACACTTATTTAGGAGATAAAACATTAGGGAGGTAGGGTTTGACCCTTGAAAAATAGTAGATTTTTAAATTTCAGAGAAATGAGGAACTTTATGAAACATTCTTAGAACTGCTAGTTTATACACTATTCCCTGAATCTCTTTGGCTTTGAGTTTGAAGTTTGGTTTCAATCTTAAGCCAAAACTTTATTTCTGACATTACAGTCTAGTGTGGATTGGAATGTCTCTGCTCCACACAGTCCTTCAGAGACCCAGGTTTCTTCCATCCTGTGACCTTTCCTCTTCCAGGACCTAGTTCCCCACTGCAGCTATCTGGGGACTGAGGACAGAGAGAGCACAGGAAGGTGTGCAGGACAAGGGTGGTGTTCCTGGAGGAACTCATATGACCGCCCAAAAGTGCAGAGGTCATTGAGAAATGTCCTCTACCCATGTGCTTAGGTAACAGAGAGCCATCTGTGCCACATGATGAGCCCCAAATCCTTTTGCAGGAAAGTAACTGAAACCTGGAGGGACCAGCTAGTCAATGGCCAAATTGTGAGTAGAACCCAGCGTTCTGGACCCTAGAGGTGATCTCTC
>NW_012109696.1:2391556-2402831 GCF_000951045.1 Mandrillus leucophaeus | reverse complement strand
GCGCCCGGCCCAGACCTACTCTTATTCAGGATGGAGGATATGTTTATTCATTAGCCAGAAATTTATTTTGCCAGACACATAGAAGGACTGTGTTTGCTCTTAACAAACATACTGACTCACAGTAGTTCACTGATTCTGGTAGAGGAGATACACAAAAATGTTTCCTTATTTTCAAAATACACGAATGCTTGAAAATACTGAAGGGAAATGGGCTGTCATGTTTAGTTCTCAATTAAATTCATTCACAATGTTTTTGAAAATTGTATTTTTGAGATTCATCAAAGAAAGCATTCTTTATTCTTAATTATTCTTAATTCAAGGGAGTGTTCTAGGGAAACATTAACAAACACAACCACCTTAAGAATTTGGAGGAGATTGCACAAGAAATCACAAGATTACTAGTAAAGTTGAAAGTTAGATGAGGAGGAGAAGCAAATAAAAATTTAAAAATGAAGAACAGAGAGAAGGACACAAATGTATAGATTCTAAGGAACTAGCTAGTTGTGATAGGAAAGTTTGAAAGTTGACAAGAAAGGAATTACATTTCTATTATTAAAAAGTAGGACAAATACTAATACTTCCAACAAAAGCAAAGGTTTTTTTAAGTAACAGCTTTAATGAGCTAAAATTAATACGCAAAAAGACACATATTTAATGTATACAGTAAGATGAGTTTAGCTGTTTGCATGACCAATGAAATAATCTCCAAGGAGATTCTACCAGATTTGGTGGAAGAAAAGAATAACTTGGCAGCACCCAAGAAGTCCCCAGGCTAGGAAACCAGATTATCTGCCCTCCAAGTTTTTGTAAAGTACATGTCTTTTCAGTCAAAACTAGGAACTAGTTATTCCAAACTGAGAACTAAGAACAAAGTTCCCCTACCCTATTAGATCCTGTAGATTCTTCAGTGTTCAACCGGCCTCTCTGGTTCCTTTCACTGACCTACTTCTTTGTGTCCTACTTTTTCTTTTGTTTTCTTTCTTCCTTTTTTATTCATTTATTTAATTAATACAGTTCTTTTTTTTTTTCTGTTGCACAAATTAAGTCTTCTTATTTCCAGGACACTATTTGAGTAGGATCACACCAGTACTTCTGTTGATTTTACTCCAGCTTACTTTCTGGTGGCCTGTTGCCCCAGGGCTAACCTGGGGCTGGGTTGCCCCTATGGCTGCCTCTTCCCTCATTCTCTAGGGATCATCTTCCCAGCCAGAATCTTGATCATCAGCCTCCAGGGGCTGTGTTCCTCTAGCTTGGTCCTTTTTGGTGTTCCTACTCCAAGGACGAAGTCAAGGTATATTAACACATTAAGGAACAACTGTGTTTCATAGTTTATGCCACCCAGGATAAGTGGCAATAGTTTGGACAACATGTGTATCTTGGTAATATAAACCCATATTCTGGGAATATACACTTGATCATTTAAAAAAAAAATTTATATTACCAAAAAAGACAATGTTAAAGCTATTCTACAACTGACATGATGTATAGGAGTACACTTAGCATTTGTTTTTCCCTGCATGGTATTATCAGAGTCAAGCTGGGGATTGTTAACATTGTTTTTAGCTGTTTCTTGCAGCTGTTCACATTTTCCTCTCTGTGTGTGTAGAAATTCTACTTTGGGAAACAAGGAAGATTATTCACTTTAGGCTCACCATGCTCTTATTTGCATTAACGAGGAAAATTTGGAGTTTTCTATATTCCAGATCCTTTCTATAAATTTCTAGATTCAGAATTTTTTAACCCTCTTTTTCATCTTAATGGTTATGAGGAAGATACAGTAACACTTTTTCTACTTTGAAATATCCTCTGACAACTTGAAAAATCAGTGGATTATAATTTGGGTGTGCAGTGAGAACCAGCATAATGAAAGTCCAAGAAAAGTTTTGAAACTGCCAAAAAAATATAGGCAGACTCATGGAAAGAAGATAATTACATGCTCGGAGAGTAATTATTTTGAGGACATTGAAAATAGATTGTCATCTTGAAGATATAATATAGTCCTAAGAGTGATTATTAAGATACTGAAATTAAAAGCCATTTTCATTCTATGATACTGGAACACCTGAACTATAAGTTGAAGTGTGCTGATGTGTTTTTGTGTGAATCCAGCAAAACACTTCTGTAGCATTTCAATGATAAACATTTATTTTCAGGGACTTTACTAATTTTTTCTGACCACATGAGTATAAATAAATAGGTAAGGTTTTACGTGCTTCCAAATTTGTTTTCTTGAATGGTGAAATTTTCCAAGAAAGTCTCTTGTTGTCAAGTTCACTATTAAGATTCATTTTACTCGAAAACCAGTTGCAAATTGGACACTTCTACAGTGTGTTAAATCTTGACTTTTTCACTGACTTAATGAATCTGAGACTGTCTTGTTTGATTGTTTGCTGACTTTCTGATTTCCAAGTAATCAAAATACTGTTATATTCTCCACCAATTAGGTAGCTCTTTGGCTATGATCCCAACAATGAGTAAGGATAAATGGCTACCTTTTAAGATGAATCTGTTCTCGTTATTAGTAGTCTAGCATTTGATAGTGGAAAAAAAAATATAAGGGAACTCAATTGGCCTGAAGTTTTCAGCACAACTTTTCTCTATTCTTGGTAGAGTTATGAAGGCTTGATACTTTTTTGGAGTGAATTCATCAACCAAGTCAATAAAGTCATTTGTCATTTTCCATTAACAGACACAGACCTCATCACATTACTCATGTCTGCATCCCGAAGGCCTGTGACTTAGGGAAATTTGAGCTCATTATTTAAAATTTCATGACAACAGGGACTCATCTTCAGTTTACTTTTTAAAAATTTAAGTCACGCTCTGCAGATCAGTGAAAATGCCAGCTCTCTGACCATATGAATCTGAACACATCAAAGCATGAGAATGGTGACCAACATCACAGGGAACTGGGAGTGTAAGTGGCGCCATACCCCCTACTACTTCTGTTGATAGGAAATGAGATCTGACCTGAGAGCCCATTAAGCATGTTTTTGCACACAATGAAAATAATACATTTCAATTTACATCCTGCTCTGAGATACAAGGCTCATCTTAGGTCATGGCTAGTTGTTGTGTCTGCAGTGCTAGTGTGACTCTAAGACTGGAGGGTAGGCACTTTCCTGCAGAGGAGAGAAGAACCGAGGGAATCAGGTCATGTCTTGCTCACCCATGTCTGGGAAGGTCTTGACCTTGACGAGTAATATAGCCTTTTCTGAGGGTCCCAGTCTTCTTAACTGAAAAATGATGGGATATAACTAAAAGATCTCTCAAGCTCTTTAACTCTTGACATGGAACACTGTATATTGGAATCAGGAGTTATGCACCATTGTGCAGTTGTGAGATTCATCCTTGTTCCTGCATCTAAATATAGCATTAGTCTACTTAGTTTGTTGCATATAACTTACATACTAAATATATAAATATACTAAAACTTATTCATTCAATTTGTAATAGACATTTGAGTTTCCAATTTTTGGCTATTACAAGAAACAGCACTGTGAATATTGTCTTGGTTTGCATATATGTCTCTGAGTATATATAGAAATGGAATTTTCAGAGTCATAAATATATATGCACAGGTGCAATAGACAGTACTAATCAGCTTTCCTAAGTGACTGTGTGAAGTTACACTCCCAGAAGTGTTTGTGAAATTTTCAAAATGGTTTCAAATCCTTCCCAACACTTGGTCATGTTGATATTTTTCATTTTAGGTATCTGGTAGTGTGAAATTTCATATCAATGTATTAATTAATAAGATTGAATACATTTTATATGTTTAATGGCCACTTGAGTAACCTTCTTAGTAAAGCGCTAAAATCTTTTGTGCATGTAAAATAAAGGGACCCTGTTGTTTTTCTTCTCTCTTGATGAGAGTATTGTATACATTCTGAATATAAACATTTTGTCCCATTCTGGCATATATGTATTATAAAATCTTCTCTGACTCTGTGACTTTTTATTTACACTTTTAGTGGTGGCTCTGCTGAACAGAAATTTTTATTTTTTTAATGGAGTCCAAATTATTGATATGTCTTTAGGGTTAGTGCTTTTGTACTCTGCTAGAAAAAAAAAAAAACCAAAAACCTCTACTCATCCCAAAGTTGCAAAGGTCTTCTTCCACATGATCTCCTACAAGTTTTATTGTTTGCTTATCACATGCAGACCACTTAATTTTTGTATATGGCATGGAAAAAAGTCAACACTCATTTTATCCATATGGTTATTGTGGTCGATTGTTTTTAAAATGGTTGAAAGGATTTTCCTTTCTGCACCCACACTTTTGGTGGCTGGACCATTTTGCATTCTCACTGGAGGTAAATGAGAGTTCCTGTTTCTCCATGTTCTCATCAGTGTTTGACATTGTCAGTGCTTTGAATTTTCTCTATTCTAAGAGGTGTATAGTGGTGTCTCATTGATGTTTGAGTTTGCAATTCCCTAATGACATATGATGTTGAGATCTTTTTATATGCTTATTTGCCATCTATATCTGTTCTTTGATTAGGTGTCTGTTCAGATTTTTGTCCACTTTTTGTTATTCTTTTTGTTATTTTTATTGTTTTCTTATTCTTGGATTGTAAGTGTTATTTGTATGTTTTGTCCTTTATTGGTCCTGTCTTTTACAAATATATTCTCCCACTCCGTGTCTTGTCTTCTCATTTTCTTGACATTTATTTCACAGAGCAGACATTTTTTATTTTAATGAAGTACAGCTTGTCATTATTTGTTTCATTGGTTGTGCCTTTGATGTATTAAAAAAGCCATTGTCATATCCAAGGTCACCCAGATTTTCTCCTATGTTATTTTCTAGGAGTTCTATAGTTGTGCATTTTATATTTAGCTCTATGATCCATTGTGAGTTAGTTTTTGTATGGAGTATAAGGTCTGCATTTACATGCATTTTTAAAATTTATTTATCTTATTTTGTTTTTTGAAATGGAGTCTCACTCTGTTGCCCAGGCTGGAGTGCAGTGGTGTGATCTCGGCTCACTGTGACCTCTGCCTTCCGGATTCAAGTGATTCTCCTGCTTCAGCCTCCTGAGTAGCTGGGATTACAGATGCACACCACCATGCCTGGCTAGTATTTTTGTATTTTTAGTAGAGACGGGAATTCATCATGTTGGCCAGGCTGGCCTTGAACTCCCCGACCTCAACTGATCCACCGTCCTTGGCCTCCCTAAGTGCTAAGATTACAGGTGTGAGCCACTGTGCCTGGCAGATTAATTTTTTTGCGTTTAGATGCCCAGTTGTTTCAGTATGACCAGTTTAAAAGGCTATCTTTTCTCCATTCCATTGCCTTTGCTCCTTTGTCAAAGATTAGTTGACTATGTGTATGTGGGTGTATTATTGGCCTTTCTATACTGTTCCACTGATCTATTTGTCCATTCCTTGTAACTTTATAGTAAGTCTTGAAGGTGGGTATTGTCAGTCTTTGTTCTCTTCCTTCAGTATTGCTCTGGTTATTTTAAGTGTTTTGCCTCTCTATATAAGCTTTAGAATCAGTTTGTTTATATCCTTAAAACAACTTCTTTAATTTTGATTGGCATTGCACCAAAGCTGTAGATTAAAATGGGAAGAACTAATCTCCTGACAAGATTGAGTCTTCCGATCTATGGACCTGAAATACCTCTCTATAGTTTTTTCTTTGATTTATTTCATCAGAGTTTTGTAGATTTTTCTCATGTAGGTGTTGTACATATTTTGCTGGATTTATATCTATTTCATTTTTGGGGTGCTAATATAAATGACATGTTTTTAATGTTCAATAAATTCTGTTCGGTTGTCACGGTTGTCACTGGCATGTAGAAAAGCAATTGACTTTTGTATATTAGCCTTTTATCCTGCAACTTTACCATAACTTATTAGTTCCAGAAATTTCTTGGTGGATTCTTTCAAATTTCTACATAGACAATCATATCGTCTATGAACAAAGATAGTTTTATTTGTTCTTTTCCAATCTGTATACCTTTTATGTAATTTTCTTGCTTTATTACACTAGATAGTACTTCCATTACAGTGTTGAAAAGGAGTGGTGAGAGGAGTCATTCTTATTTGTTCCTGATTTTAGTGGAGAAGCTTTAAGTTTCTCACCATTAATTATAATGTTAACTGTATATTTTTTGTAGATGGAAATTCTCCTCTATTCCTAGTTTGCTAGAATTTTTTTTTATCACGAATAAGTGTTAAATTTTATCAAATGGTTTTTTTCTTCATCTATTGATATGATCATGTGTTTTTTCTTCTTTAGACTATTGATGTAATAGGTTACATTAATTGACTTTTGAATATTGAACAGGCCTTGCAGACCTAGGATTAATCCCACTTGGTCATAGTGTATAGTTCTTCTCATGCATTGTTGGATTCAATTTGCTAACATTTTGTTGAGAATTTTTGTATCTATGTTTATGAGAGATAAGAAAAACTTTCTTTTCTTGTGACATGTTTGTCTGGTTTTGATATTAGGATAATGCTGACCTCATCTTATAATTTAGGAAATATTCCCTTTGCTCTGATTTATTGGAAGAGATTGTAGAGAATTAGTGTAATTTCTTCCCTAGTCTCTGGTGTAATTCACAGAGAACCCATCTGGGCTATTTGTTGCTTTTTATGCACAGAGTCCTGAGCTCTGAAGCAGTGGAACATGGGACTGGGGTCCTAGAAATGAGCCAGAAATCTTCCAATCAAGGTGGACAACCATGCAGAGCCAATTTTGGAGGATGATCTGCCATTGTTTATTATATTGTGATTATAGGTTTTTGTTTTTTGGTTTTCTCGGGGAAGGGCCTATTGAAATTTATAGGAGGGATTTAGTTGCTATTTGAAAACACAAAAATATTTAAATACTCTTCACCAAATGCATAAATTATACCAAAGAACATCCTGGCAGAGAAGAGGATAATCTATTTATGGAAAAAGAAATTATTAGTTGGTCTTTAGCCATCTACCAATGAATTTTAGCAAGGTTAATTTTCTGCTTGACTTGGGGGTCATCAGAAATCATCCTGAATATAGAGCACTGCTGGTGGAAATCCAGTGTTCCATGAAGAACCTCTAGAATCTGGAAGATAATATACAGGTGTCCCTTACCCTAGAGGGAAAAAGAATAAAAAGCAAAGAAAGAAAGAAAATTCCAGTCTTTGAAAAAACTGTGCTTTATTTTTATAATGCCCATCTTTTGGTTGATTCTGGCAAGAAACGTGCATAAAAGGTGTCCATCGTAAGAGCTTCTCACATTGAAAACTGGCTGTAATTATTCAGTTACACTTTTCCTCATAAGTTTAAGAAATTTAATAAGTACAAATCATCTTTCTGGAACAAGTACAATGTATAATAAATAATTTCAGAAATTGAAGTCTCTGTATTTACATATAATTAAGATAAACATTACATTGTACCTCAGGAGACAAAAAGTTCTCCGCTTGGTATACACAATATATGCTGTAAAATTGCATGGGGTAAAAGGGCATAATTAGTTGTATGTCCTTTGGTTACTCTGTGGGCAGTTACTAGTAGCTCATCTCCTCTTTGTTTCAGCACTGCTCAAGCTATCTGCCTTGCTGATCAACCAAAGCCTGTGAAGGAATATAAGTATCCTGAGAAATTGCCAGGAGAATTATATGATGCAAACACACAATGCAAGTGGCAGTTCGGAGAGAAAGCCAAGCTCTGCATGCTGGACTTTAAAAAGGCAAGTGATTATTGGCACATGCTCAATGCAACATGATTCATAAGACTGTTTTATTTAGTGTAACTGATGTTGATGTATTCTACATTTATTGGGTACCTACCAAATGTCAAATCCTGTATGTTAAGGCTGGTCCTGTATAACAGGGAACACATGTTTCACTGGCAAAGAAGATGACAGGAGATACTGTTGTGGGTATCAATTTTCATTTGAGAGCCGACTTGGCCTGTTAGGTTGGATCTTTCTTTCTGATTTATCATGTGGGAGTTCAGCAATAACGTTTAGTCAGTGTAAATTGGCAAATTAATACTCTGCATTTTAAAAAATGGTTTTAAAAAAACAAAGTCCCCCTCCTCTCTCCCAATATAAGCATATTTTATTATAAAGCAGCAGCCTACCTAGGGCTACTGATTAATAAATTTCCCTCAAACAAGGTATTTATAGAGTTGTCTCTCACAGAAGGTAGTATCTACTCCGTCAACCCCAGGAACTTTACCAGAGTGATTTACTAACAGAAATTCCTCATGTGACACAGAGACATATGCTCCTGCTAGAAAGGGAAAATTGAGATTTAGGAACCTGCTCTATCAAACACAGGAAAAGCTACCCATAAATTAAATAAAAGTAACTATTTTTAAGGTTTCTCTTATTCTAGTTTATAATGAAATCAAGAAGAAATTAGAAAAAAAATATAGTCCTCCAGAAACTTCCACACATTTCAAAATGCATTGGGAATGCTCCCAACTTCAATCTAACGTGATAATCTTCTTTCTTCTAAAGTCAAGCAGAGCTCCCCCAGAGTTCAATCCAGCTCTGTGCCAGAACTGGATCCTTATCTCCTCGGCTGGGGAGTCCCAGACTGGAACAAGAGCTGTAAATCCGTCAGCAGCAGCAGCAGCCATTCTCAATAGTGCCTTTTCTTGTGGGCAGAAGATGTGAATTCCCTAAGAAATTTTTTTTTCAGTGTTACTCTTCTTTGTTTGTTAAGGAAAATGGACGAAAAATTAATGGTTTTTTTTTTTTTCCCCAAAGGTAGGATCTTCTAGATCATGCTTCTGGTTTCCATGCTAGTTAGCTTTGTGACCACGGACTGTGTCATTCATGGTGCCCTGGTGTCATTTGGAAAACATAGGCAATGAAAAGTTAAATGCAAGGTGCATTTTTATTCTTGAGGAAATATTTACATGCAGAGAAACACACTCATTTTACATGCGCAATCTGAATGTTAACAAATGTATTCTCCCATGTTACTGGCATCTTAATCAAGACACGTTTTATTTACATAAAGCCAGAACCTTCCCTGTGCCCCTCTTTCAACCCCTCCCTGACTCCAGTAAGTAACAATTATTCTCATTTCTATCATAATTGCTAAATGTTGCCTGCTCTTGAACATTATAATTACCTTGCTCCATATATTAATATTAAAAGTAAATTGTATAATATTTCACCATGAATAAGCGTGATGTTAGCTGTTGGTTTTTATACAGATACCCCTTATCACACTGAGGAAGTTCATCTCTAATCCCAATTCGTTCAGAGATTTTATCACACAATTGTGTTGAATTTTGTCAAATTTTTTCCTACATCTATTGATATAGTTATATTGTTTCCTCCTCTGTTCTGTTACTGTGGTGAATTACATTGATTGATCTTTAGTTTTTTCCATTGGACTTTGAATGTTAAGTCAATCTGCATTCCTGGGATGACCTCACTAGGTCGTGATCTATTGTTCATTTCTATAATCTGCTGAGTTGATTTGCTAATATTTGCTCATGATTTTTACATTTGTGTTCTTGATTGATATTATTGGGAAATTTCTTTCTCATAATTTCTTTTCAAGAATTGATCATCAGAGTTGTGCTGACCTAATAAAATCAGTTGACAGTATCCCCTCCTCTTCTGTTTTCTTAAAGAGTTTGAAAAAGGTTGGTGGTGTTTCTTCCTTAAATGTTGATTAGAATTCACCAGTGAGTTCTGTATATGAAAAGGTTTTTGTAATTACTGATTCAACTACACTAACAGATAAAGCGTTATTCAGAAGACCCTCCTAGCTAGACTGATCAAATTCATTGGAAAAAGTAAAGAAATCGTTAAAAGTGACATTAAAGGAGATATATTTTCAACAAATGACTATGAATTCCTTTAATTACTGTAAGATCTATAATGATATATCCTCTTTCATTCCTCATAATGATAATATGTATTTTAAAATCTTTTTTTTCTTATCAGTCTAGTTAGGAGTTTATCATATTAATCCTTTCAAAAACATCAATATTGGGCTTAATGTTAATTTTTAAAATTTGTTTGTTGGATTCTTTTCTATTTCACTAAGTTCTGTTTTGTCTTTATTATATTCCAAGGCTGAGTATGCATGTCTTTTTCGTGCTCTTTGAAGTAGCAGCTTGAATCATTGACTTTAAAACTTTCTTATTTTCCTAATATAGCCATTTAATATATGTAAAGCTATTCATGTCTTTCTAAGCACATTTGCTGTATTCTGAAAATGTTTACATATTGGGTTTTTAATATTATTAAGCATCTCTTCTAATTTAACTAGTAACTTCTTCATTAACCAACATATTATGTAGAAATATATTAAATATTATTTAATTGCCAAATAATTCTCCAGATAGCTTATTAGTTTTGATTTCTAATTTCATAATTTTGTTCAGAGAATATACTCTGCATATTCTTTTGAAATGTATTGACACATGTTTCATAGCTTAGCATATGATCTATGTTGGTGAACATTCTGTGGAGATTTGAATATAAATTCTGCAGTGCTTGGGTAGAATATTCAAGAAACAACTATTTTTAAAATAATATTTCTTACACCTTCTGCATCATCCATCATCTTTCCTACTTGTTCCATCAATTTCACAAAGATGAGTGTTAAAATCTCCAGCAATGATTACGTAGGTTTCTATTTCTCATGTTAGTGCTATTAGTTTCTGTTTTATATATTTTGAAGTTTCACAATGAGGTGCAGATACATTTAGAATGGCTATGTCTTCTGACTCTTTTCACATTGTAAAATACCCTCCTTTATTGTTGGGTAATATTACTTTGCTTGAATTCTACTTATCTGATATTAATATAGCCACATCAGCTCACTTGGGATTTCTCTTTGCATGATCACTTTTTCCATTCTTTTACTTTCAATTGATGTGTGTGTTTGTATAAAATGTGTCTGCTGTAAACATCCTTTTGCCTAGTATTGCTTTTCTGTTCATTTGAACAGTCTCTGACCTTCCACCAGCATGTTTAATCTCTTTATATTTAATGTAAAAATTATATAGTAGATTTAAATCTACCATTTTGCTATTTGTTTTCTATTAGTCTCATTTCTGTTTTGTTTCTCTGTTCCCTTTCTTCTGCCTTCTTTCAGATTAAACTATTTTTTTAATTTAGTATTTTACCTTGACTTGCTTTTTAACTATACTTCCTTATGTTAATTTATAGAGGTTGCTTTAGAGATGACAGCATGCATCCTTAGAGCCTAGGTAGAATTAACGTTGTGCCTACTTTCTGCAAAATGCAAGGTCCTTACAACAAATAAGTCCATGCGTCCCTCTTTTTCAATCATTGACA
>NW_012109696.1:2347721-2389911 GCF_000951045.1 Mandrillus leucophaeus | reverse complement strand
CCTGCCTTGGCCTCCCAAAGTGCTGGGATTACAGCTGTGAGCCACCGCACCCAGCTTTGTATTTTCTTTTAAAAATTAAAAGCTATTTGTGTGGCCAGTAACTCTCAGTCATCAAATCTCAAAATTACATATGGCGTGGCAGTTAAGAGATTTTTTTTTTATTTTCTATGTGAATTGAAACATCTCAGAACAATTTAAACTGTAAAACTTATATTTTTAAATGAACACCTGCTGAATTGTTATTTAAAAGGGCCTATTTTGTTCAGACATAATGTAGAGATCAGGAAGTTTCTTAATGGGAGGATATAAAACAAGAAATAACAATAAGAAGCAAATGATCCAGTGCCCAGACCAGCCCTGGGCACAGTAGACTCACTCAGAAATATACTAATCTAGATGATGGATGGATGATATTTTAGGAAGGGATAAATCTGTTTTAAATACCTAACACTATTTAGTTTGAAAAGTGAATAGACAATGTAAATGCGTATGCATCCTTTTTTTGTATATGTGAATGTATATTTGGTGTATATGTATGTTTACATACTTACATATAATACAGGACACATATATGACAATGGATTTTTCTGTCCACTGATGTGGAGTGATAATCAGGATTAGTAATAGAAGCATCTCACTGCTTGAAAAATAATGACAATGCACTGTATATCTGACTGTAACATCAATTGTAACTGCATTCTTTTTTTCCATAAGTTATTGGGGTACAGGTGGTATTTGGTTACATGAGTAAGTTCTTTAGTGGTGATTTGTAGGATTTTGGTGCACCCATAACCCGAGCAGTGTACACTGCACCATATTTGTAGCCTTTTATCTCTCGGCCCCACTCCCACTCTTCCCCCCAAGTCCCCAAAGTTCATTGTATCATTCTTAGGCCTTTGTGTTATCATAACTTTGCTCCCACGTATCAGTGAGAACATACAATATTTGGTTTTCCATTCCTGAGCTACTTCACTTGGAACAATAGTCTCCAATCTCATCTGGCTCACTGCAAATGCTGTTAATTGATTCCTTTTTATGGCTGAGTAGTATTCCATCATGTATATACACCACGGTTTCTTTATCCACTTGTTGATTGATGGCCATTTGGGTTGGTTTCACAATTTTGCAATTGTAAATTGTGCTGCTATAAACATGCGTGTGCAAGTATCTTTTTGAATAATGGCTTCTTTTCCTCTGGGCAGATACTCAGTAGTGGAATTGCTGGATCAAATGGTAGTTCTACTTTTAGTTCTTTGAGGAATCTCCACACTTTTTTCCATAGTGGCTGTACTAGTTTACATTCCCACCAGCAGTATAGAAGTGTTCCCTGTTCACTGCATCCACACAAACATCTACTGTTTTTTGATTTTTTGGTTATGGCCATTCTTGCAGGAGTAAGGTGGTATTGCGTTGTGGTTTTTATTTGCATTTCCCTGATCATTAGTGATGTTGAGTAGTTTTTCACGTTTCGGCCATTTGTATATCTTCTTTTGAGAACTATCTATTTATGTCCTTAGCCCATTTTTTAATGGGATTGTGTATTTTTTTCTTACTGATTTGTTTGAGTTCATTGTAGATTCTGGATATTAGTCCTTTGTCAGATGTATAGATTGTGAAGATTTTCTCTCACTCTGTGGGTTGTCTGTTTACTCTGCTGACTATTCCTTTTGCCACACGAAAGCTCTTTAGTTTAATTAGGTCCCAGCTATTTATCTTTGTTTTTATTGCATTTGCTTTTGGCTTCTTGGTCATGAAATTCTTTCCTAGCCAATGCCTGAAGGCTTTGTCCAATGTTATCTTCCAGAATTTTTATAGTTTCAGGTCTTAGGTTTAAGTCCATAATCCATCTCGAGTTGAAGAGTGTGGTACAGACAATTTGAGGAAGTGAATCTGGTGGTGTGCCATTCACAATATTGAAGCACCACAATACGGTTTCAGCCCAGCCATCGGAAAATGTTGGTTTTACCTGGGGTGTTATGTTGTGATGATAAACCTTAACCAAGTTTATATTACTGAAATTGGTCTTTGTGAACATAACTCTTAAATTATGGACTAGAATGAAAAGAGAGAGGCTTCGTTAAAGGTAGTGTACCTTAGCTGCAAAGATAAAGCAAGAGTGAATACTCTGCATAGGTTTGGCTCTTTTCTATCCAAGTTAGGTATTTGTTATTAAAAACATGTTGTCTTCATCGTGTACCTATCATGCTTTATCAGTGTTGCTTCGGTGGCCTGACCCTGCAATCTGAAACATAAGTCACCAGAATTGCTTTGAAATTTGATCACCTCAGCATCTTAGGTACTGTTGTTAAACTGGGAGTTCCCCCAACACCCAGCAAGTCTTACATTCCAAGTGCCTGGACTCTAGAACCATGTTTAATAGGATCTTTGTTCCAAGAAGACTCTGAAGTTTCATTAAGGATATAATGACCTACAACAATAGTGCTTTAATAAAATCATGGTATGTTATGTACCATGAAGTTAGCAGTTAAGTCAAACTGATAAAGTTGGAGGGAACAATTGGTTTTTGGCTGTTCATTTGTAGTTTACTTTTTTAAAAAACTTTTTCTATTTAATGTTTATGGATACATAATTGTTGCACATATTTATGGGGTACTTGTAATACATTGATACTAAAACAGAAGAGTTCCCTTTTCCTTCTTGCAGGACATGCAACAGGGTTGTGGCTCACTCCTCTGCACCCCCCTGCTCAAACCCCTAGGGGGAGCAAGCAGACAGGCAGGTACAGAGACTATGGGGAGCACTCTTGGGCTTCGGCCCCACGGCCGCCTCTAGGAGTGGTGTCTGCAACTCCCAGAACTCCCAAAGCCCAAGTGGGCGTGTGTTACGTGCTCTCCTTCAGCTTCGCCATCTGTGGACGACTTGTGTTAACCAGCTCGATAAACCCTCTGCCTTATTCCAAGGGCAGAGGACCAGTGTGACAGCTTTCTGTATCCCAAGCTCTCTCCCAGTGTACTGGAAAAATTGGGTCACCCCCGGGGCCTCGAAGATGAGTGCGAGGTTTTATTGAGTGATGGAGGTGGCTCTCAGCAAGATAGATGGGGAACCGGAAGAGCAGGATGGAGTGGGAAGATGGTCTTCCCCAGGAGTCAGGCTGCCCAGTGGCCAGACCCTTCTCTGGCTGCCCCCAGCTGAATTCCCCTTAGCATCCAGACATCCCTCCTCTCTTCCTTTGCTGCGTCATTCATCTTTCCGCCGTCACTGGTCTGCCAGTCTGCTGGTGTCTGCTGGTCTGTTCCTCTGCTTTTCTTGACCACGTTCAGCCACTGTGTGTGCCCATTAAGATCTCAGGTTTCTGTGGGCACAGGATCAGGGGCATGGCAGGCCAGAGTAGTCTTGGAAAATGTCACATTTGGGCATGAAAACAGGAGTGTCTGTTCTCACTTAGGTCTGTGGGCACAGGTCTGAGGGTGGAGTCCTCTCCAGGGACCCTGCCTTTTCTACTCAGCACCTCCCTGCCCCCTCCCATATCAGTACAGGCATATAATGTGTAATGTTCAAAGCGGAGAAACTGGAATATCCTTACCTTAAATGTTCATCATTTCTTTGTGTAAGGAACATCACACTCTTCTAGTTATTTTGAAATATACAATAAATTGTTAACTATCGTCACCCTATGGTCCTACTAAACATTAGGTGTTATTCCTTTTGTCTAACTGTATTTTTGAACCCACTAACCAACTCCTCTTTATTCCTCCCATCCCCCTCCACTACACTTCTCAGCCTCTGGTAACCATCATTCCACCATTATGAAATCCATTTTTTCACTTCCATATGTGAGTGAGAATGTACACTATTTTTATTTTGTCATCACAACTCTTTAAGACACTATAGTTTTTATTTGTTTGTCTGGGACAGAGTGTCATGTTTATTAAATGGCAGGGAAGTACATCTATAGGATATCAAGGTCCCAAATGATGTTTTAAATGTCGAAAGACAATACCATAGGTTATGTGATTTTCAAGTTTCTTCTAACTTTGTGATTTATTCCAGCCTTGAGGACTGGAGTTGGGGATTGAGCAGCCTCCAAAATGAGGCTGAAAAACAGAGATGGCATGAGCCAAGTCACAGACTGAATTAGAGAGCCACATGATTTGGCAGTGAGCTGTCACCAGCATCCTATATTTGAAGGCTTTATACTTTAAAAAGTTGAAAGCCCATCCCTTTAACAGTATCTTCGTCAGTATTTATTCTGCAAAATGCTCCCCCAAAACTACAACATAAGAATATTCTGAAATTACTCTGAATGGTAGTCTGAATCGTGGTCATCTTAAGTCATCTTTGGCTTTTTATGATCACAGTTTCCTGATTCTTGCTAATGTTATTGTACGTAAAGTTTTCCTGGTCCTCTGTCACTGGTTTTTACAGGAGCAAATGAGTACATATTCAATGTGCCCAGAAAGCATTTATTGAAAGATGAGTAGCAAGCACTGTACCAGATAATGATAAGGAACGTAGTAAAAAAATTTAACATTTTAAAACACAATTTACCTTGTATTATCTTGAGTAGTCTTAGAAACAGCCCTGTGAATGAGGACCCTAGCTCCCTAAGGTCACAGTAGTCACACGGCAGAGCCCTGAATGCAGATGGAGACCTGTGCCATTGTCTCCTCGAGCCCTTAAAGTGAGAAAGGAAATGTGAAGTGCCTTCGTGCCTTTACTTTGGGTGCCAGGCCCTGAGCCGAACACATTACCTATAACCACTGCATTTGGCCCCCAGGACAAGTCGACGATTCGATGTTGTTATCCTCATGTGCACACTGACGACTCAGGGGTCCTGCCTGCCCAGATCTGCCTGCAAAATCTACACTGGATCTGCTTGTCTGCCTAGGAATCCCAAACTCTACTAGACCATTGTGGCCATCTCCCAGATCACACAACCACACGAGCAGCTTCTGCTTTCACATTCATTCATTCATTCATTCATTCAGTATGAAGGAATCTGCTTTCACACTCATTCATTCATTCCTTAGGTATGTGTGCTCAGCCTCCTGAAGCAGGAGGTCTCTATGCCCCGTCGGTCCAGGAGGTCCCTGTGAGCCACCCAGGGGCTGCCCCACCTCTCTCCCTAGCTCCGGTTCTGACCTATCATATTGCCACCCAGACATCGAGTCGGTGTGCACAGGCTGTGGTTTTAAGGAAGTTTATTTTTATCCTGGCATTCTATCAAGTTGTCATTCCTGCAAGCAAATAGAACTGTCCAGTTGTCTATTTGGAGAATTACATTCAGGGTCCTTGAATTCATGGATTCCTTGGTTTCTGCATACACTTTTTATCTCTAAACACCATTCTGGCCAAGAACAGAGGCCCCTGACACCATATACTAATGAACATAATTAAAGCCTGTCTGAAGGAGAGCAAACCAGGGTGCTCAGCAGCAGTCTTCATGGGAGCAGCCATAGGAGCATCACTGTCTGTTCCCTGCTGACAAAGACCTCAGCCAGGCAAAGCCCTGGCCATCAACACAACACACCACAAGGGCGAGGATCCCAGGGGACGCAAAAGATCATGACATTTAATTGCACAGTGATTGTAACCATATGAGATTTTAAACCATAGCACAATATGAAAGCAATTGATATCTGAATTAAAACACTGAACGTTTACTTGTTAATATTTCAAGCTCAGAAATCTGGTTTATTAGTGAAGGAGACACAGCCAGGGAAAATATGAAGCTGTGTCTTTAATAAGTACCTTAACTTCTAAGTATATAATGAAATACATGCAGGAGATTTAAGAACTAGTGTTAAAACCCTTCATGAGATGACTCACACAATGCAGAAAACCTTCTTTTCACATGGTTGAAATATGGATTGAGATCACCATGCAGCAAAGTGCCATCTTCCCAGCTGCACTACGTTGATGTGCTTCACTGCCTGCATTTTCCTCATAACATGAATCACCCAGTAGATGCAGCCATGTAATTTATTGGGGAATAATGCAGCACTTGTTTAAATATTCTGAACAGTTGTGCAGACAATTTAAGAAATGTTTTCAACATTTCTAGTTGAGTCTACCACCAGCATTCCAGAAGGTTCCATCATTTCACAAGTCCTACTGTTTGCCCTTCATTGAGACATTCCTCTGAACTCAGTAAAAACAATTCCTTGCACTTGGAGAGTCTTTTATAGTTTATAAATCTTTATCACTGGGGCATCTCTTTCTGTATGCGCTAATTGGTGATTTACGGCAAATTCCTTCTTTACCCTATGAAAACGAAGAAGCAAAGAGGGTCATATTCACAATGGAACCTCTTGCCTGGCAAGATGCCTCACATATTTTAAGCTTTAATCACAGATTTGGGGATGGTAGATGCATGGTGAAATGGTTGGATGGATGGATGGATGGATTAATGGATGGATGGATGGATGGATGGATGGATGGATGGATGGATGGATGGATGGATGGATAAATAGATGGACAGATGGATGGATGGACAAGCTAACAAGCATCCTAAACATTCTTAATTTAAAAATAAGAATTCAGACTTGGAGAGATTCATGGAAGGTGGGGTTGAGAAGGATACATTATGAAATATTAAGTTTAGGTTTTTTAAATTTTCATAGTTTTCTGCAGTGTCTGAATTAAGCATATTTTACAATTAAAATATAATTTTGTTAAATAGATAATATATAAATAAAACAAATAAAGTATAAGAGATGGAATTAATTTGAACCAAGTCTAGAACATGAGTCTCCTTACTCCTCACTCTATTATATGCTATCATATTGCTAAGTAGGCATTTGCTTGTAAATTATATCTGTTGTTTTCACCTTAAATCTCTCAGTGATATTTTTATTGTAGATGAATGGACAATATGATGTAATCCTAATGACCTTTTAAAAAATTTCTTTAGGACATCTGTAAAGCCCTGTGGTGCCATCGTATTGGAAGGAAATGTGAGACTAAATTTATGCCAGCAGCAGAAGGCACTATTTGTGGGCATGACATGGTAAGAAGCTAACTATAGGTACAGCATCGTATTCAGATGCTAGTCTTCCAACCCATGCATCTTTACTCGTATTGCATAGGTATTTTTAAAACATGTATTTCTCATATACATATGCATACCCATGCTCCTATCAAACACTGTGTTTATTTTATATTGATAATGTGAAGAGGAATCCTTTTCTCACTTTTGTGAAAATAAAATTGATGAGCTACCTGGAATTCATAGACACAGAAATCAGACAATAGGTGATGACAGATTCAGTCTATTGAAGGGAAACATTAAGCCATTGACGACCATTTATCATGGAAAGGAACAGCATTAAACAGTGCTGTGAAAGTCACAGAACATCAGTTTGAAGACCCTGGAGCACATCATTTTCACCTATTGTTGCCCCTGTGAGAAGAGAGGGCGCTATAGTAGAGAAAAGAAGAAGTATACAAGATGTTGCAGCAATGTGGACGGAGTTGGAGGCCGTTCATTACCCTAGGCAAACTAATGCGGGAACAGTAAACCAAATATTGCATGTTGCTACTTATAAGCAGGAGCTAAACACTGAGTACACGTGGACACAAAGATGGGAACCATATTCCCCGGGGACTACTTGAGGGGGGATGGTGGGAGGGGGCAAGAGTTGAAAAAGTATCCCATATTATACTCGCCGCACGGGTGATGAAGTTATTCGAGCGCCAAACTTTAGTGACATGTAACCTCCCCATGTAACAAATCTGCACATGTACCCCTGAACCTAAAATAAAAGTCGGAAAAAAAAAGAAAGTATACAGGATAACAAGTTTATTACTAAATGGTAAAGAATGATAATTTCATTATTAAAACTTTAAAAGATTATCATAATACTCCATAATAATATTTTAATTCTTTTGATTTAACTTGTAATTGCATTTTTTAAATGTAAAAGACTATTGATGAAGAAAGAAAGATCCTGGACCCAAATTATCACTATAAGTATTTTTGCTTTTTATGTATCTGAGTTTTTTAGTGGCATTAGTGAATATGAAATGATATTTAGGCATTGATCTAGTACAGTATTTGAACATGCCTAAATACCATTGTTCTATTATGTTTAAATACCAAACAAAATACATCACATCTTATACATATTCAAATGTAACTACAGACAGAAAGGTTTTAAAATGTTGACAACAACGCTAACACATGTTTTCAGGTTAAATTATTGCAGTGCCAACTGAAGAAATGAACAGAAATAAGATAAACTTATTGAGAATAGCCCCCAGCCACCATTCATTCTGGGCACATTGCTAATATGCTTTTTTTCAGTTCCTCAAAGGGCATGAGATTGATCATTGAATTCTTCTAATTCATTGAATTCTGCTAGTGATCCAGTGATACAGTTGATTTAATCCATAATACGTAATGTAATAGCAATGCTTTCGGTTTCTTGAAAGAAAATGAGTATAATGAGATATAGCGTGGAAGTTCTAATTGTCAAAGGACATCAGGTAATTTACTTGAATGTTATGCTGCAGATAATCATGACTTTTCTTCTGTCATTGATTAAAATGGATTCCTCACGTGGTCATTTGCAAAATTATGCCTATTTCTTAAAAGACCAACAGCCTTTTTGACGTTGCCCTTGAGCTATTGCCTGCATGAAACAGGAGGTGGTTCTCCAGGCATCCTGCTTTGTTTGTGGTCAGGTGCTACTTTTTCCCAGGTAATGTAGTTGTGATGCTCTTTCAAAATAACCTGTATGTTCTGGTTACATTTTATTTATCTCAAAAGCACCATTAAATTAATTTCCATTGATATTTGACATTATTTTCCCTTGTATTTCAAATATAGCTTTTTCCTTTTTACTGAAAAAAAAAAAAAAAAAAGGCTCTATTGACATAGAGTAGGTTCCTACAAATTACACAGCTGAACCATGGTCCAAAGCAGTAAAGTGTTCTGTCCAGGGTACTTGGTTGTTCAGTAGCCAATGTGGGACTCTGTAAGTCAAAGCAAATAACTGAGGCAAATCTCAATGAATGTAGAGGTTTACTTTTCCAAAGTTGAGGATGTGCTCTAGGAGGGGGTGGGACAAAAATCACAGGGGCACCTGTGACCCCTGCTCTTTCCAAAGAGGACTTTGATGACTTCAATATTTAAAGAGGAAAGAGGCCAGGCCTGGTGACTCACACCTGTAATCCCAACACTTTGGGAAGCTGAGGCGGGCGGATCATGAGGTAAAGAGATCGAGACCATCCTGGCCAACATGGTGAAACCCTGTCTCTACTAAAAGTACAAAAAATAGCTGGGCCCGGTGGCAGGCGCCTGTAGTCCCAGTTACTCGGGAGGCTGAGGCAGGAGAATCGCTTGAACCCAGAGATGGAGGTTGCAGTGAGCCAAGATCATGCCACTGCAATCCAGCTTGGGCAACAGAAGGAGAGTTGGTCTCAAAACAAAAACAAAAACAAAAACAAAAGCAAAAACAAGAAAAAACAAAAACAAAAACAAAGGAAAGAGAAGCAAGGAAAGCAGGAAAGAAGAAAAGAGGGGAGAGTAGGCAAATGAGGCCAGCAGGTACATTCTTTTGAAGCTTCAGTCAACACTCACTGAATCCACATTTTACATGTGAGTGGAGATTGAGGATTTGTGAGGATAAAGAAAACAGAGTTGAGGAAGCAGGCAAATATGCATTTGTCTGGGGTGGGTGGAGAGGTAAGTTTTAGTCTTGTCTTTGTCCTGTATCTGTGAAGATAATTAATTCACATGGTCATGGTGAAATTAATTCATTAATTCACATGGTCATGGTGAAATTCAACAGAGCTCTGTTTTGGGGTAAAGATTTGGAGGCCCACAAAGAATTTCCTTGTGAGTAATTTGTGAGGGAGGCTGCCCGTGGAGACACGTGGCCTTCCATCTTCACAGCTCTCTAGAAACAAAATGGGAGGTGGTTTTTGCACGACCCAGTTCTCAAGCTGAACTTTTCCTTTTGGTATAGTGAGTGTGAAGTTCCGAGATTTTATTTTCCTTTCATACATTGTATTTTCTCAGGCTGCTAACAAAGACATACTTGAGGCTGGATAATTTATAAAGGAAAGAGGTTTATGGACTCACAGTTCTACATGACTGGGGAGGCCCCACAATCATGGTAGAAGGCAAAGGAGAAGCAAAGTTATATCTTACATGGCGGCAGGCGGGAGGGAGCTTGTGTAGGGGAACTCTCATGTATAAAACTATCAGATCTCATGAGACTTATTCACTATCATGAGAACACCATGGGAAGGACCCACCCCCATGATTCAATTACCTCCTACCGGGTCCCTCCCATGATGCATGGGAATTGTAGCTACAAGTCAAGATGAGATTTGGGTAGGGACACAGCCAAACCATGTAAGACATCCAAGTCTCACGTAAACAGTCCCTTTTGATATTAGTCGTGTGTCTGTGTGTCATTGTCATTGGTTTGCATGTGCCCCTGTGGTTTATCAGTTTAGATGTGTGTGTGGCCAGCGGTCAGTATCCCAATGTTGTTCTTCTTGATGGGACCCCGTCTCCTCTCTCTGCTACTAAGGATGCTGCTGAGGCTCCACAGTGGTTGTATGAGGTGGTAACATAGACTGATATTTATTTCATTTTTAATGCCAAATGCTAAATTTAGTGCATTGTGTATATTTCATCCTCAAAGCAGCCCTACAGGTAGCCTAGTGCAGTCCCCACTGGACATTGCAGAGCTCTTTTGGGAAAGGCCCTGGGTTCCTCTGTGATCACCCCAGGAGAAATCCAGGGCAAGGGGCAGGGGCCACAGTTGAGATGCATGCCTGAAGGATTCTAGCTCTTCGGTCACTGAGGACCCCTCTTGTGAAATCAAACCAGCTCTCACTGTGTGATTCCATCAGGTCCAGTGCTAGGCACTTGGCCTAGTCCTTACATTGAACCCTCCCTCTGAACTCATTCTGGTAGTTTCTATCATCCCTAATTTCAGAAGAGGACACGGGGCTCAGAGTACATGGGTGCCTTCCCCAGGTCACACAGCTCGCAGAGCTGATCTGTGATGCGCGTTTGATGACTCAGTGCTGTTTTTTCTGCTTCAATACACTGCTCCCCTGCATCTGCTGCGTTTAAGTGTGACGTGCTTATTTTGTGAGCAGCAATCGCCACAGGCATAGACACTTTGTTGTGGCATCTTCCTCTCTAAGATAAAGCCTTTTTCATAAGTCACAGTATCTGTCAATAAGACACAAAACTGTGATAAAGTCAGTCCTAAGAAACCTAATTGGTATTTCAGTGGAAATCTATATGTATATTTAACATAGCATTCTTAATCTTGACCTGATGGCTTCACCCATCTATTATCTGCCTAAAATTAGATCTAATATTGTGTGTGTGTGTGTGTGTGTGTGTCTACATGCACCTATATTTCCCACAACCCCCTTAGCAAAAGATATAGTGCTTTCTCATCAGATTCTCAAAGTTTTTTTGTTTTAATACTTTTTAAAATTAGGAAAATCATTTAAGTATACTCTAACAGAAATAGCAAAAGATGTAAAAACCGAAGTGACTTTTGCGTCGACTTAATACATGCATATTTTGCTATTTCCTTTCTCATTACTTTTGATTGCAAAAACTGCAATTACTTTTGCATCAGCCTAATACAAGGAATTGCAACAGTCATTATCACAGCAAAAAACTGGAATACTGCAAATGACCATCGATAGAGGACTAGTTGGATAAACACCCTGTGGAATATTATGTATCTGTAAAAATGTGATGAGGGTCGTGTCTATGTACTTCTGTGGAATGATGTACAGAACAAATTAAGTGGAAAAGTAGGATGGAAAAACATCTGAGTAATATGCTGTCATTTATCAAAGAAAAGTAAATACTAATCAATAGCTATTTGCTTACATTAAAAAGAATAAACCCTAAATGCTGAAAAGCTTGTAATTATTTTAGATAACTTAAAATGCTATTAAATAATCCCTAAACATCAAAGGCAGAATGAAACATTTTGACTTAATATATTAAGTTGTTGGCTTAACCAGAATCCTAACAGAGGAATTATTTCAAGAGACTTTAAACTCCAGTAATTAGTCTGTGCATTCCAAATGGGATAGATTCAGTGGAGAAAAAAAATGCTACAAATAATTTTAAACTGTTTTCAGTAATCACGTTATTGTTGATGGATTTATTTTGCTAGGATAAAGGAAGTACTAAATGTGTTTATGTTGTTAAGAATCAAGATTTTTAATATATAAAAGAGATACATATATAAAATCAAAGAAGTTAAGTAACATTTATAGTCATAAATTTAAAATTAATACATTTCTAAGAACTAATGAAGTATTTTTTCTTTAAAATTAAAATTTTTAAAGATTAAATTAAAATGTAAAGAAAAAATTAAAATTAAAATTTTTAAAGAGGCTACAACCTCTTAATCTAGTTTTCTCAATAAAAGGAGCCAGAACTTCTTATGTAAATGGATGATTCCAGGCCTATAACAAGTGTAAAAAGTGCAGTAGAAGTTCCTCTTCAAAGAGACTTCTCTCCCCATCTAATTAGGAATAAATAGTAACTTCCCTTAGAAGCACAATTTATTCAAAGACCCGCGCTAACATTCTTAGATATCTGCTAGCCGTAATAAAGAAATCAATGTACTCTGTGTTCTTAGCTCCCACATTTTAGCCTAAGTATTTGCCCTGGCATGCTTATACTGGTTCAAGCAAGCATTAGGCCATAGCCTGTTCCTCTTCCTTATTTGAAGGCGCTTTTACCTTTCTCAGCATTCCACAGTTACTTCCTCCTTCCTTTGTTCTCCTCTGCCTTTGCCTCTTTTAAGAAGTTCTAAGTTGCTAACCAGTTGGGACAAATAGAGAATGTGAGATCCCATTCCAGCCAACGGAAACCGGACACTGCAGTAGGGTGGATGTGTCAGGTTATAAATGACCCTGTATCCTTTGTTCGGTGTACTCTGGTGGCAAAACTGCTGGCCAGTGTACCCTTTCTGCAGAAAGTAAACTAGCCTTGCTGAGAGATCCTTTGTCTTGGTGAGTGTTGACTTTTTTTTAACACCAAGCACCCGTTCCCCACACAAGGAATGTACAAGATGAGCCTGGGATACCTCGCTGAGTCAGAAAGCTAGAAGCCTTCCAAAGATGTCTGGCTCCTGTCAAGAGGAAGCTCAAGCAACATTTCCAAAAGAAACATGACATTAGCATATTTTTCTTTATCATTTAGAGAGAAGCATCATGGTTTTCCTGTACAATCTCAAACTCAGGGTACCGAGGTATTTGATGAAGGTTGCTTTTTCTTAAAAGAAGTAATCCAGACAATCATGAAAAAGAAAAGATTTAGAATATCATTAGTCTTGCAACACTCAAAGATGTAAAGGATCTAGGAAATGATTGTTAATGGCTGCTAAAAGTATTAGTTGGGAAGCTGGGGACCTTCGCCAGTCAGCCTGTATTCCCCGAATACTGAAGCATCCTAACACCAACGCTGGAGGCCTTACCAGGCATTCTGTGTGCATATACATAAAGCCATCAATGGTTCAGTCTTGCCAAAAATCCAACTCTGAACCTTACCAACGCCTTGGATCCAATTGCCTGATTGCAGCAGATCTAGGGAACCCGAGACGCAGCCAGCAAGATCCAGAGTATGGGAAACTCCCAACAAACAGATCCATTCCTTTATCACGTGAATTCAGGAAAAAGAAAACATCAAGGGAGAGTTGGAATGTGGAGAGAGACATGAGAAGCATGTCGGCTGAATGCAATAAATGAACCGTGTTTTGATTGTGATTCTATGTTAACTGAAAGAAAAATAAAAAAACACCAAATTGGAATTTTGAACACTTACTAGACATTTGATGATATTAAGGACTGATTGTAGGTTTCTAGGTATCACAATGGTGTTGTGGTTATGTTTTTTAACATTCTTAATTTGGGGAACCCTTCATGAAAGAGCTTTGAAGAAATGGTTTCAAGTCTGGGAGTCAGTGTTGGGAGAGAGAAAGTGGACGGGCATTTAGGTGAAATGAGACTGGACATGAGTTAATAAATGTTGAGGCAGGACCGCAGGTTTCAAGGACTCCTGTGCTATTTCCTCTACTTGTGTGTATCTGTAAAGCTTTCATTAAAAAATAAGCTTTTTACAAAAACAGAAGAGTGAAAGCTATTACCATGCCAGTACCCCTTTCTGAGTCTGTGAACTTTGCCAAGTAACAACAGCAAAGTAAATCAACAACGATGGTATGATGTACATTGAGTTTGCTCACAGATTCCTGGTAAAAAACAGTGATTCTTTGATAAACATCCTGCTTTCGAGACAGCACTCCTGTCTTCCACTAACCTGACCTCATTCTGGGGCTTCAAATCCTGTTCATCTTCGAACCAAGACAGATTTTCCCAGAAATATTTTCAGAGTTATTCAACCTATTGAAATTCTGTTTTCATGTTTCATGTCTCCTGCATTAGAAAGCTATGATCAGATGGTTTTAAGAAAGGGAAAAAAATAAACAACAATGACAAGTAGTACACACCTGGCAGCTCCTTCCTCTCTGCACAACCAGTGCAACCTCCCTCCTGTCCCCACGCCTGTTGGAGGCTGTCTAAGAGTAGGAGCCTATTCCCGGCAATGGGCTTCTCCTTGAGCCTAAGACAGTGGACTTTGGTCTACACCTGGGGGGAGGGCAGGTAGGGATGGAAAAGACAATGTTGTTGTGCTTAAAGAAAAGAATTGAAGAATTGAATGGATGAGGCTTTACTCCTCAGAATTTCTTGTTTTTAAATTGAATTGTTCTTACTTAAATAGCATTAAATGGAGCCATTTGAACTGCCATAGTATGTGGCAACACTGGTCAAATATCAGTGTCTTGATATGTGTTACCCTAATACATCATTTAATAATAGAAGTATTACTTTCCTCCTATGGAAGTAGCCTTTTCTCTCTCTCTCTCTCTCAGTACAAATCTAGTGGCTCTAAACTTGGAGGTAAAAAGGGACTTGACTTCAGGTCTCCCCAGCCCACAGGCCAAGTTCTTCTCCCTCCACCGGGGCCAGGACAAGGGACAAACATCTTCCTTCTTCCTCCCAACAGACAGTCTGGACCTCTAAGATCTTAGAAGTTCACACCAAACCACCCAGGGAACCACCACTGCTGGACACCATGTTAAATAGTGCATAGCGCTGATATGTGGTGCAGTGAATTTGCTACGTGGAATTTAGCATGAATTAAAACGAATGAGCACTTCTCTGGAGAAAGGGGAACAGATAGCATCTCCAGCCTTCGTGGGGAGAGATGAAATTCCACAAGAATTGCTTCATCGCCCTGGAAGCTGCGTGACCTCTAACGTGGCATTGGGTAATCGTCCCAAGGCTCTGAGCCCAGGTGCTTTGGGGTGAAAGCACAGAGCACTGGCCTGAAATGACAAGGTGTTGAGCCATGTGGAGCCCCCAGCTGTGCTTTCCTACCTGAGACTCTCTCTGTTCTGAACATGAGATGTGAAAAGCACCTTGTTTTCAGGACAGGTCAGAGTTCGCTGACTTGGGAGTTAAACAGTGAGACTGAGTATTCAGATAACACTCCTTCATTAAATGTGTTAAGTTTCCAGGAAAGCAGACATTTGAAAATGATTTTTCTATTCATCTTCCCTGTATATAAATTTATAGGAGGATGCTAGGTTTGGAAAGGAAAAAAACAACATTGAATGTACTGTATTTATATTAGGTACTACTTGAGGGTAGGGAGGCTAACATCTGCATAGTTTGCAAATTTTCCCACTACTCAGCCTTATAGCAGTGGTGAGATAAACCCATCTACCTATCTGTCTGAGTCAAGTCAACTTATTTATGTTGAAAATTTTAGTGGTGCCGGGGAGGACAGTGTGTGAAATATGGTGATGAAGGCCCCAAGCCCACCCATGGCCACTGGTCAGACTGGTCTTCTTGGTCCCCATGCTCCAGGACCTGCGGAGGGGGAGTGTCTCATCGGAGTCGCCTCTGCACCAACCCCAAGTAAGTATGCCTTGACCTCCTTCCGCACAAATGACAATTTCCATGCCATCAACCCTCCAAGCAGTATGCCTGTGTCTCAGCTCGCTCTCTCTCAATCTCTCTTTTTTTTTTTTTTGAGATGGAGTCTTGCTCTGTCGTCCTGGCTAGAGTACAGTGGTGTGATCTTGGCTCACAGCAACCTCTGCCTCCTGGGTTCAAGCTATTCTCCTGCCTCAGCCTCCCGAGTAGCTGGGACTACAGGTGCCACCACCCGCCCTGCTAATTTTTGTATTTTTAGTAGAGACATAGTTTTACCATGTTGGTCAGTCTGGTCTCGAACTCCTGACCTCAGGTAATCCACCCACCTTGACTTCCCAAAGTGCTGGGATCATGGGCATGAGCCATCACGCCTGGTCTCAGCTCTTAATAGTAAGTCTGTGCTATGCATATGATTGTAAGAAGCACTGAGTAGGAAAGGTATTTCACTCAAGCATTTCTTAATTGCCTCTCTGTGCTATAACTTAAGATGCTTCTAACTACCTGACCACAGCAAAAAATAACAGCACCAACAGTAATATTCAGGAATTGGATTTTAACCGCATTTACTTGACATACCAAGGATCTAATTAAAACAAATAAATCATAAGAAAAGTGTATAGAACACAAATAAGATTAATAAGAATAATTTTTGTATGCAGAAAAAAACAAATTTTTAGTTTTCCATCAAATATATTTCCCTTCACAGCAAGTGGTTTAATTTCCAGCTTCTCTAAGAAGTAAGAATGAACGTGAGAAGCATCACCAATGTGGGGAAGTAAAGAGGCTTTGATTTTTTATTTTTTAAATTTAACTTTCATTTTAAATTCAGGGATAGAGTACAGGTTTGTTACACAGGTAAACTTGTGTCATGGGTGTGTGTTGTGCAGATTATTTCATTGCCCAGGGATTAAACCTAGTATTCATTAGTTATTTTTTGTAGTCCTCTTCTTGCTCCCACCCTCCACCTTCCAACAGGCCTCAGCGTGTGTTGTTCCGCTTTATATGTCCTTGTGTTCTCATCATTCAGCTCTGCCTTATAAGTGAGAACATGCAGTATTTGGTTTTCTGTCCCTGCATTCGTTTATTAAGGGAAATAGCCTCCAGGCTCCATCCACGTTCCTGCAAACAACATGATCTCTTCCTTTTTTGTGGCTGCATAGTATTCCATGGTGTATATGTACCACATTTTCATTATCTGGTCTAGTAAAGGATTCACTCAGTGGAAAAGGGAGCACAACCTTACCATTCGTGTGCAAGAATGTGTTCTTGACCACTTGGAAATCCACTTTTCCAGCTGGGCGCAGTGGATCCCACCTGTAATCCCAGCTGTTTGGGAGGCTGAGGCAGGTGGATCATGGAGTCAAGAGATCGAGACCATCCTGGCCAACATGGTGAAACCTTGTCTCTACGAAAAATACAAAAATTAGCTGGGCGTGGTGGCACATGCCTGTAGTCCCAGCTACTCGAGAGGCTGAGGCAGGAGAATCACTTGAACCCAGGAGGTGGAGGTTGCAGTGAGCCGAGATTGTGCCACTGCACTCCAGCCTGGGCAACAGAGTGAGGGTGTCTCAAAAAAAAAAAAGAAATCTACTTTCCCTAAGTACCCACTCTAACACTCTTAGCTTCATCTCTCCAATAAGCCTAATTTGAAATAATTTAGGTAGCTACTCAAATATGAAAATTCTGACTTCAAAATACGCATTCCAGGCCGTCGCATGGAGGGAAGTTTTGCGAGGGCTCCACTCGCACTCTGAAGCTCTGCAACAGTCAGAAATGTCCCCGGGACAGTGTTGACTTCCGCGCCGCTCAGTGTGCTGAGCACAACAGCAGACGATTCAGAGGGCGGCACTACAAGTGGAAGCCTTACACTCAGGTGGAAGGTAAATCTCAAACTGCTTTCGGGTAATAAGCCTTGTGCTTTACCACCTTTACTTTCTAAAGAAGTACATGATTGACAGTGTGGTGCACAAATAAACCAGATGTCGCTCTGGGAGGTGAGGGTCACATGTTCTCTTCTGGAGGTTAGTTTTATTTTGCCAGCCCCACTGTCATGACCTCTTATCTAAACTTGACCAGTTGTGAGGTCAGAAATCAACACAGCACATAGAAAGGGTGTGCATAGTACAATGAAACTCATCAAAGAAGTGATAAAAAAAATACAAGATAGCTCCTGTGTGGAAATTGAATCTGTATGTTTTTGAATTAAGAATTACAGTAGTTGATGAATTAAGAATTACAGTAGTTGTTGCTATAAGCTAGTTACCCATTGAATACTTATAATTGTCAAAGAATGAAAGAGAAATTTCAGTATATTTTAGAAAATGGAATAATTTTGAAGCATACTATGTTCAGAAAGTATTGATCTATAACTATAAACCAAGAAGTTTATTTGTGGTGTGTATAAGACTTTACTCCCCACTGGGAAAGAAATAAGTGTGTTTCCGTGATTAAAATAACTTAAGGTCAGTAGCTCAAGTGGCATAATTAAGGAGAAACTCAAAGAAAACCTAATCATCTTATTGCTTGAAACTGGGAACGTTGCCTGAAAAAAATGACAGAAGCCCTTTGGACATAGACAAGTGGGATGTCCCATCTGACATTCACGTTCATCATCTCAGTGTATACAGTGTTTTCACAGTGTCAGGTTCATGCAGTTAGAAAATTCTGAAAGGAAATTACAAGCAATTTCCCCGAAGCACGTTTAGTTGTCCCTTTACTCCTGAATCTGTACAAATGAAGCCAGTGTGATACAGGCCGCTAGGGAGAGAGAAAGGTAGAATGAACTTTGAAATCATGGTTCAAACACGTGTGTGCGTTCCTCCTGACTGCCAATCTTTAGTGAATAAACTCATTCATCATGGAAGCACACACTAAATTTGATTCTTAGAATTATTCAGTTGTGCCTCTTATCTTGAATGATAAGGAAAATACCTGTAGATGAATCTCAGGCCTATAAATATTTCTAAGACAGACAAAATGTTCATCATTAATTGTCTCCTTTTTTACTAAGAAGAGAACAAGAGGCAAAATGGTTTCAAAAAAAAGTTCATATTAAATATAAACCAAAAAACCTTGAAATGGATTATTTAGGAAGGAAGTAAACTTCCTATTTCTCTAGGTACCAATATTTTAAAACAATATATTTGTAGAAAACATTGTTCTCAAGAGATTTCATCTAAGTTATTCTTTTTATTTGTTTAATTTTTCCTGTATTTTACCAAATGCATTAAGAAATTCAGTGATGTTTTTGATTCTTTTATTACATTTTATCTGTAAGAATTTTGTGTATTACTACAAAATGGTATTTTTTTTTTTGCATTTCTACAAGATAGTAGTTAATGATACTAGTGAAACAGTAAAACATTAATGTTGTAGCCAACAAATATTTATTGAATGCCTACTATGTGCCAAACACTGTATAAAAATCAAAGGTCTTAAAGGACACTATAGAGTAAAACTGAATAGTGAAGCAATAAATAAATTTAAAGAAACAAAACAAAACATAATGAGCCAACCATTAAAAATGCCATTGTAATGTATTATTGTGTGGGAGTTATTTTATGGGGGAAGAAAGAAAGTCTATCTAAAATTCAGAGCAAAAATGATCAGAGCTTAAGTATTTTTCTTATTTGTGTTTGTGTGTGTATTTCTTTTTAAGATCAGGACTTATGCAAACTCTACTGTATCGCAGAAGGATTTGATTTCTTCTTTTCTTTGTCAAATAAAGTCAAAGATGGGACTCCATGCTCGGAGGATAGCCGTAATGTTTGTATAGATGGGATATGTGAGGTAATCATGATCCTTCATTCATTCAACAAATGATTCCAGACAGTCTGCTTTGTGTCAGGCATCCCGTAGAGGCTAGAAAGACCGGACATATAAGACAAGCCTTTCCCTCTAAGTCACAGCCCAGTGGGGAGAAAGCCAGAAGAACACATTGATGACACGCTGCTTTGCAGCAGTGGAAGTGTGTGCAGAGCATAACGAGAGGGAGGGGCCCATTCTGTCTTAGATGTGGGTCTGGGACATTTGTGGGGCTCCTAGGAGAAGGGAACATCCACATCCAAGCTAGATCTGAAAGGATGAGTTGGAAGAGGGATGTCAGGAAAATAGAGAGGGGACGTGGTGGTGCCAGATGCATGGGTTGCTAGCAGCCAATTCAGTCATCAGAATGCCCAGAGGGAAAGTGGGGAACTGGGGGATGCTGTGGGAAAGGTTGGGGTGAGAAGAGAGTCTTCAAGGCCATCTCCAGGGCTGGATGGGGATCCTGTGCCCATGTACATAGAGCAGGTATTGAGTCTGGGAACAGTGGAGCCACAGGATTCGGTTGCGGTTTGTGGGCAGTAGTGTGGAGAGTCAGTGAAGCAGGGCTGGGTGAGAGCCTGGGCCACTTTGCAGCTCGGACAGAGGCCTCAGCAACATACAGCAGCTACACATTCGCTGAGGAGGGCGGGCGGACAGGGACGCAGGAGACAAGCTGGGGAAGTGTCGGCAGCTAAATGAACATAAGTGACTGATGTTACCCTTACCCTGACTGGCAGAGGGAAGGGGTGGAAAAAATGTTATTATAAACCAAGCAAAGGTGTTAGCAGATCAAACACATTGCATGTAGGCAATGGGGTTTCAAATGAAGAAGTTATTCAATCTGCATATCTTATGGAGTCCAAAAACATGTTTTCTAGTTCTCACTTCCCCTAAATTATCGACCATGGTAAAGTTCAGTCATCTACTGAGATCCTTAGTGTAATCATTTTTAATACATGAGAGTTAGGCTGGATGATTCCATTAAGATCTCTTTCATTGTACCTCAGCTGTACAGTCCTCAATTTTGTCTAATTGTTAATTGATGTGTTCATTATTTTATTGTATTTAGGATTCTTAATGATATAGTGTCATAATCCCTTATTTGTAACTCTGAAATCCAAAAAGCTGTGAAAATGGGGGGGGTACCTGAATTTGTTTGGTGGCAAAGCCTTTCCTGAACTGATATGAGACTATTGATTGGTTTTATTTATCTCACTTACTATAAATATGTAGGGCTTTACTATAGAAACATTCATGAGTTAATTATGGGATGCCACCTAGGCCCTTGTGGGATTCTCATATGCATTACATACATAACATCTATTACCTTTCTGAATTTAAAAAAACACTCTAAGTTCTGAAATGCATCTGGCCCTGTGGATTTCAAGCCAAGAATTGTAGTTATTTTGCTTCTGAGTGGATTTTTTTTTTTGACATATAGAGCCTATTCTCTTTGTTAGAAAGTGTAATACAAACGAACATCAGAGAAATTTTAAAGAGCTCCTAAAATTCTAAGGAAGTGAATAAACATGCCCTTTATGTAATTACTACTGAGGAGAATTTCTGTGTGTCATCTGCTCCTTCTCTGTCATTGCATGAGACAATTAAAGCCCACAATGGCATATTTTGTTAGAACCTTGTGTAGACACATTGCTTGTCATTGTACTAAGCCCTTTAGGTCAGTCTGAAACTCACCCCTCACTCCAACATGACAACCTATAGATTTAATTTAGGGCCACTTGTGTAACAATACTAAAGAAGACAGGTGACGGTTCACATTTTAAAAGCTTCCTACATTTTTGAAGGGTGACACTGTAGCCCCGCTGTGCACATATTAGGTATCCAATAAATATTTGTTAACTACCCTACGTTGGTGAAATTTTCAACTCTAGTGGGGAGGAGGTTTCTCGCGTGAGATTGGTGACAGTATTGCTGTGTTGTCCTTTCTTTCATGAATGACATGTGACCTCGTGGGCCCTCCAGAGAGTTGGATGTGACAATGTCCTTGGATCTGATGCTGTTGAAGATGTGTGTGGGGTGTGTAACGGGAATAACTCAGCCTGCACGATTCACAGGGGTCTCTACTCCAAGCACCACCACACCAACCGTGAGTACTTTAGAGCTACCTGCAAGCCTTGGGCAAAGAAGATTGTAACTGAGGCTTCCTAGCAGAGGAGCTTGAGGCGACAGTGAAAATAGCAGGCCTACCTTCCACTGCCTCACTTCCTGCCTCAGCTAGCGCTTGGCTTCTCGAGCCTCTTGCTTTGATTGGAAGTGGTTGCTAAGTTATTTGAAATAAAATTGTTCTTAAGAAGAGTGAACATCACAGGAGCTCTGCTCCAATTAATAAAAAGCAGTTGAGTATAGTTCTAAGGTGACTGGTCACCAGAACACATCTTCCCCCAGTTCCAAATGTGGATTCTCAGGTTTCGTTTACTGAGGACTGGGATTGCTTCGAGATTCTGCCCTATGGAATGACAAGCTGTATCTTCCCCATTTCCTTTATCTAGAGTATTATCACATGGTCACCATTCCTTCTGGAGCCCGGAGTATCCGCATCTATGAAATGAATGTCTCTACCTCCTACATTTCTGTGTGCAATGCCCTCAGAAGGTACTACTTGAATGGGCACTGGACCGTGGACTGGCCCGGCCGGTACAAATTTTCAGGCACTACTTTCGACTACAGACGGTCCTATAATGAGCCCGAGAACTTAATCGCTGCTGGACCAACCAATGAAACACTGATTGTGGAGGTAAAGTCCAGCCTCTTGGTTTTGGGGCTTAGATTTTGGGGGTGTTCTGGTATTTGTGGAAATTCATGGCTGTTGGCATAATTTTAAGAGGAATGTAAACAGTTATAAAAAAGAGTGATCCATCCGTAGCTGGAATGGGGCAGCAGACTTGTTTTTATCATCATTCACATTTTGTTGTATGATTACATTTGTATTTAAGTGCTCACCTGTGTTCCCATTTGGGAGTTTTAGCAGTAGATGTTTGCAGAAGCCTTCTTCTGTCCTATAAGCTCGATGGCTGTGAGAAGTGGCCACTGTTGAGGGAGGGAGGTGGGCTCTGACTTCGCCTGTGTCTAGGGTGGGATCAGCATTTCTGCTGTGTTCTGTGGCAAAAGGAGAAGAGAGCCCAGAAGCGAATCCCCTTGCTATGTGATGACCTGCCTGTGTCACAGCATCGACCTTGGCTGGCCACATCTCTGCCGTCACATCAACCCAGCGTCCAGTGGGTGGGTCACCTCCTGAACCGAGCAGTTCTGTTTACTCGTGAATGCAGAGGCTCGCAAAATATAGTCAGATTCTGACAACACCATCTATCACATGCAACTGTGCAGATGGCAGTGGTGGGCAGTGGATGTTCTAACTCCCCACCTTGTTATGTTTCTGTGCACAGTTGAAAGAAGGTTCTTGGTTCAAAAGTTGCCCCATTGACCTACACCTTGCTATGGAGGTACAGCCACCTGGATACCCCCACCTATTCCCTGGGGCTGGCCACTCTATCTCATCCTCTTGTGTCTTCCTGGGAGATGCCTCCCCTGGCAGTCGGGGTGTGGTTTAGGTGGAGCAACTGCTGCATCTGCACAGGTCCTACTTCCCTCTCCTGTTCTGCCCCTGAACTCTTTCATTCTACCCCTTTCTAAACGTATTTATCTTGAATTCTTTCCTTGATCATGTCTCCCACCATCTAAGGCTTTTAGCTTTAACAACCAGAGAGAAAGAGAGAAAGAGAGATGCCTCCGGGTTGAAAATAAGTGGGGCTTGTTAGGAAACTGTTCTTAATGAAAGAAGAGTTGCAGAGGATCAGAATGTCAGGGCTGGAGAGTATCTCAATGACCTTGCAGTGCAACCCCCTGTCCTGGGCATGTACCTGTCCCACAACATCAGCACCACTGAGACTGGAGCTGTGTCATCAGGCAGAGGGTGGAGCATGGGGCCAGGGTGCTCAGGGGAGGGTGAGGATCTTGGTCTACATGGGCATCATATCAGGATGCCATGACTCTCAGGTGCAGGCATGAGATTTATGTCAACAGGTTATGGTGAGTTTTCTAGAAAAGTCTTCTAACTGAGATTCAAAGATCTAATACATTTATGCGAGGAATGGTGGCTTGTCCATATGATTGGGTTTCAAGCTAGGAAATGTAGAGTCCAAACCCATTCCATGCCCTAAACTATGACTCAGTGATCTCCTTTACTAATAAAACACCTTTTCCCGTGGACTTAACAGGTACCTGCCAGTAGGCAAAAGTCTCCTTCATCTCTCCCAGTAGAAAGTGCTCTAACTTAACTTTGGTCAGGCATGGATCATACCTATTGCTGTTGAAATGTCCTGGGTTATTTGAACTCACCAGGAAGCGTGACGACGCTTTGTAGGTCTCTCTTTCTGATTTGCTCAGATGCAGGGATTTGCAGAGGATCCCAAAGAAACACCAAGGGAGATAGTCAAATGCTCTTGTTAGGCTGTATCAGATTATCACATGTACCCCCAATATATGTGTATCTATTATGTATCAATGAAAAAATGATAACCTAAAAATGCTTTTTCTAAGCTGCAAAAGTGTTTGAAGTTTTACATGTAGGCATACACTAACTGTAAGGAGAAGGGTACAAAGTCTAGACATTTTTTTAGATGAGCTTGAATCTAGATGGGAGGGTTATTCTTGTTCAAAAATTTTATGTAAAGTTTGGATGATAGTCTGAATTTATTTTATCATCATAATAAACTTTCTGTTGATTGATTGTTATTTTAAGTAGTCTAAAGCACGTTAGCATGTATTTGCTGGTTTTGCATTAATTTGTTTTATTTTTCCCCTTTCTTATTTTGTAGCTGCTGTTTCAGGGAAGGAACCCAGGTGTTGCCTGGGAATACTCCATGCCTCGCTTGGGGGCCGAGAAGCAACCCCCTGCCCAGCCCAGCTACACTTGGGCCATCGTGCGCTCTGAGTGCTCCGTGTCCTGCGGAGGTGGTAGGTCCCTTCTAATGCTGCTCCTGGAGGCAGCACATGAGCCTTCAGCCATGGGGTACATTGCACCGGCCTTTCTTGAGTCCTAATGAGTAGCCCGGGGCTTCTCCCTGCCAGTAGCAGTGACATTCCCAAGGTGGGGAGTGGTGGTCCTGAGTGTCACTTGTCAGCCTGAGCTGCCTTTTCCAGTTTATCTGCTTCAGTGTGTGACTCTGAGGAAGTCAACAGATGCATTGGTTCCTACTTTCCATCTAATTTATGATTTTGGTAATTGAGATGAGTCAAATGAAAGTCACTGTAATTATAATATACATCATGTTGATGGTGAGAAACAGACACTTGCATGGAAAATACATTGTCCTAAAGTGGGTTTTTTGATCTAACCAATCTTGTTCAAAACGTTTCCTGGAAAGAGCTTTGCCTACAAGTTGTATAGTCAGATTTGCCCAGAGAATAAAAGAATATTTTGAAAGTTGCAATGAAAACATCAAGAAAAAACATGTCAAAAAGAACTGCACGTGTCAATCGAGTGCCTTGTCGTCTTCATACCATAAACAATGGAAGCTCACATTTAAATCAGCAAAGCTAGTTCCGCTTAAAGAAAGTTTTTAGCTAGAGCCAATATATACTGACTGTCTGATATAAATAGTAATGAGTAAATATTTGCAAGCTTAAAACAACATAGTAAATTCTATCTGATATTTATAAAATACACAAGGTTCCATCTGGCCAAATGGATTTCAGCTTTGTGCAATCCAGGTTTTAATAACTAATAAGTTAATTTGACAATATTATGTTTAAGTAAAATAAAATGATTCATAAATGAGAACTGGCATAAAGTAATAAGGTAATGAATGAACAGAAATAAATAAAAATAAATGTGTATGTTCTCAATAGTTGCTGTAAATAAATAAGATGAAGAAACTAAAGGAAAACTGAGAGATTAACAAAAAACTTAAATAGTCCTAAAAGTTAACACTATGTGCTTGACATATGTTCATTCTTCCCAGTATGAACTAAGGATAAAATAGTTAAATTATGGATGCTAGCAAAGCTAATGACTCTGAATGAGATACTGTCTTAGGAAAAACACAACTACCTTCTACACAGAAAGATAGCAAGCACGTTGCTCTAATAGTGACCAGAGAGAAATATGAAGGAAATCTCACACTAGTGATATGGCCCAAGTCAGCCACCAGTTTACTTTATTTAGGAAACAGTGGAACAGAAGGACATTGTATGCTCTTCTCTTTGTGTGACATGGAACATTCCTAACCATATGTATTTTTCCTTCCTTTTCCTTCTGATCTTATAATCATACCCATGTTTTTGTGGATTATGTTGAATGCACTTGATTTTACCTCTTCCTATTTAGGATCTTCTAATAAACAATAATTGGTTAGGATAATAATAGAATCAGAAAACTTCATATTTGTGTAAGGAAAGTATGAATTTTCGAACTCTTGTACATTTTCATTTGGTAAAAAATGTGTAATGAATTTCATGGAAACATCTGTAGAGAATGGCCAGTCGATGATTCTGTTTCAATCTACCAGGTTCACTTGTGTCTTTCCTTTGAGCATCAAGCATTCAGAGGAACTCTTAGTTTTCTCAGCTACTACCAGGCTACTCATCTCAGTATCCTGAAACACTGAATGAATGATTAGCGTATTTGCAACTCATCTAACTATCCCTAAGGAATAGAGAGTTTCTGGGGGAAATCAACCCAAAATCCATTCCCAAATCACTTTTCTGAAGAGCTGCGTTATATAGCCAGTGAGTTTTGTTTGTTTTCAATTTCAGTGGAAAACAGGGATTCTCAATTCAACAGCTGAATGGAGTTCAGGATGTCTGTACTTTCCCACCTCCTGTAGGATGATGCTCTACAGTCTTCCTGGTAAAAACCTGACCTCTTCATAGGACAGAGACTCAGAACTTAATCAAGGCACCCTGTCACTGGCCATGTTTGCATGATTAGGAAGAGGAACACTTGCAAATTGTATCCTGCAGGGTTTGAACTATAGTCAATCCTCCTCTGTTTTTGTAGATGCATAAAACCACAGCCTTTCTCTCCTGTTCTCTCTCTTTCCTTCCCTAGTATCCCCAGAATTACTTTCTACACAACCAAGATGAAAGTAAGAAACACATTATTGCCATGTATTGAGTACCTACTATGTGCTTTCACATATATTATCTTGTCAAAACCTTTGACAGGGTAAGGGCAGAATGACCACAGGTTTGGGGCAGCCATATCAGATTCAAGTCTTGTCTTCATCAGGCCATGCTCCTTAGAAATTTTGAACCAGCCTTTTGTTTCATGTGTCCGTGTGAAGAGACCCCCAAACAGGCTTTGTTGAGCAACAAAGCTGTTTCTTTCACCTGGGTGCAGGTGAGCTGAGTCCGAAAAGAGAGTCAGCAAGGGTGGTGGGATTATCATGAGTTCTTATAGGTTTTGGGATAGGTGGTGGAGTTAAGAGCAATGTTTTGGGGGCAGGGGGTGGATCTCACAAAGTACTTTCTTAAGGGTGGGGAGAATTACAAAGAAACTTCTTAAGGGTGGGGGAGATTATAAAGAACATTGATCAGTTAGGGTGGAGTAGAAACAAATCACAATGGTGGAATGTCATCAGTTAAGCTATTTTCACTTCTGCGGATCTTCAGTTGCTTCAGGCCATCTGGATGTATACGTCCAGGTCACTGGGGATATGATGGCTTAGCTTGCTTGGGCGCAGAGGCCTGACACGTTTCATGTCTGTGAAGTGTAAAGACTGTATGAATATCAATGCCTGGAAGCAATCCTTATTATCATTAGCAGGTAACTTGGTTCAAACAGGTTTACTGACTCCCATTCTTATGTCACCCCACCACAGCCAAACTGCTACTTAGCTTGTTACTGATGTTCACATTCTTTAACAAAGATGATTCTGCCAGGGAAGCATAACATGTTCTCTGACTTCCTGTCTTCCTTTCCTAATGCAGCTTCTACCCGGCAATGGGCGTTGCAGTCCATTGAACATTAGATTGAAATATCAGCAATGAGGAGACGACCTCACACGTAGGCGGTGCTCACGTTTCATGGCCATTCAGGGTGAAAGCTGATCTTCTTCAGTTCTCGTATTCAATTTTCCCTTGATCTATGTTTGGGGGACTTGTAAAATTTCCCCCAATAGTCTTAACTAAGATAGTTTATTCACTGAATGTTAATTACAGTGACTGCTTATGAGATAAGGACTTTTATATCCCAAGACTTCATTACTCAATTTTAAGTGGTTATTTTGATTAAGCAGTTTATCAGAATTTACTGTCTCTGCCTTGCTGAACTTTAGGATTTCAGGAGTTGGTGATATCTGATGACATAGATCCTTTAGAACTAAATCCTCAATTACTTTGAGTGTATTAAATGCTTCATTAGTTGTATTCTGTTGGAGCCTTTGAAATTTCAAAAGTTAAATCAGATTATTTAAATTCTGTGGTATCTGACAATAGCATATTTTAACTGCTTGGATGATTGATATTGGAGGGTGAAAATCCAATATGAGTCTCATTCTCACTTTTTCAATTTTGTGAGAGAATAATTAACTTTGCCAGTGAGCGTGATATAATAACCTTTGATTATTGTTCTCATTTCTTAGAAGATTAGGTCAGTGCATCACCTGAAAATTCTTGACCTGATTCCCAAAGGAAAAGGGAACGTATAGATGCCATTTTCATCTTATCTGCATATTTTAGAAATTTTAAGGCTTCTACTTGCATAGACTTTCCGATGTTCTGAATTTGAAACTTTTAAATCATCTTTTTCTTAGCTCTCTCTTTGAGAATTTAAGGGTCTACAAGGGGCAGTTATGGAATTCATGAATGGGAAGAAAATAGCTGGAAAATTTCCCCCACCTCTTGCTTCAGTCCAGAAACACTACTTCGCATCAAAAGAGGACGGATAATTCTTTTTGATTTAAAGAGATCTCATTTCCTTATCTCTTACAATGGGTCCATCTCTCTGTAGGAAATAAGGTTTTCACACAGCCAAGTAATGCCTTTTATCTCCCTTTTGACAGCTTCTTCTGTTTCTTTTTTCTCTCCGCTCACTTTTATGACATAATTGCATTTTTTAATTTCAATGTTCCTGGTTCGTTGTGCCCTAACTGGACACTCAGTGGGTATCTGGAGCATCGGTAATGGGGTATAAAACTCAAATAAGGAAACCGCATGCCAACAACATTGCTCAGAACCAGTTTATCCTATTGTGTCTGTCTCTGAGAGGGAGACTTTTTGATGTGGTAATGACTTCACTAGACTTTTGTTTACCTTGTCAAAACATCAGCTTTTTCTCAAAATTATATATGCTGTCCTCTTTTAAAGTCAGTATCTACAATTCACTAGGCTCAATGTATTCCAAATCACTAATCTCCAACCTCTGATTTATTTCCAAATAAAAATACTTATTAAAATTTTACCTATGTCTTAAATTGTCCAACTTGTATGCTGTAATGTCTGGGGATGATGCATTTTTATTCAAATGGAAATATTCATCCAATTCACAACAAAAATTTCTCAGACAGATCTTAAAACTGGCTTGAAAACCATCCTCTCTTACATTTTTTTCAATAATATTCTCTTCACCATCCACAGATATTTCTAGGACTTAAGCTTTAATTCATTTAGGGATTAAATTTGAAAAAAATGATTGAAATCACTTGCAAACTTGCCTTACTTTGTTGATATCAAACCACCCATTTATCCATTCATTCATTGATCATCAGTCAGCAAATGCTTGCATGTTTGGATCTGAACCCTAAACATCTTAAAGCCACCTGGGGAAATACAAGAGACCTTTGCTTGATTTCTTCTCTATCTGAATTGAACAATGAAATGCCAAAGTAGGTGTTGCTTTGCATGAAAACTATTTAGCGCCTCTTTAGTGTCATAGCTAGTTGAGGTATCGTACATTTGTGCATCTTAATTGGGGAATCGAGTACTTCGATCCAGCAATTTTTTCTTAAATTTGTGAGCCACTATGCTGAGTTCGGACTGTATAAGGACAGATGGTATATACTTGGCTCTGTCCTCAAAATCACTTGCAGTCTGGAGCAAGGAGTTACCCATATGCCCATGTCTGACAATGCAAGATGGTAGACTCTGTTGCGTTCCAAGAACTGTGAGAATTCAGAGAGATCTCCAGGCCTGTGCACAGGAAGAGCCTCAGCTCAGCTGCAGTTGGGAAGCCTGTCTTCCTCTGAGTTCCATTGCTGTGAGATGGCTTTAAAGAGCAGTAGTGGGTTTTAGTTCCTATTGCCCATCTGATTGGCTAACATTTCTAGATCTTTTTCACAGGAACTGCTTCAGATGAGATCTTCCCCATCCTCACTTTGTGTGCTGGAATGTTCTGAATCCTAGAGTGGGTGTGTCTCTTTCTTTTTTAAACTTTGGCTCAAGGGTTGGGTCCCAGAGTTCAACTTGAAATGATTCTGGTTTCTTCTTCCCTGCCTTGGGTCACCTTTGAGCTGATCTACTAAAAATGTCTCCTGTTCTTTATTCTTTATCTAAGTCCCTATAAATTACAAAATGTATTACCTCCCCACCAACCCCTTTCTGCCCAAGAAAGCAGAGAAAAAAAACAAAGGTTTGTCTTCCAGAGAGTGGGGTGTATTCTTCAGGGGCCTGGGCTGTGTGATGTCACCCAGGCCCATTTCTTCAAGTGTACTCAGAGTTCCAGGGTCAAACAAAGAAGCCCACATCTTCCCCAAAAGCAGGAATTCTTTCCCTTTGCCAGAGTCTGTGCAGTTCCAGCAAGCCTCCACTCATCAGGGCTACCAGGGTTCTTCCCGCGTTCCCACTATGTGGCCATGGCCTGTTCTTCTCCACCTTCTCTGTGCAGGTCCCTTTTGCCCACAGGTCTTAAAGTCTGCAAACTTGGAGCCTTAAAAATGGGTAATTACTACCTATATACAGATGGGCTGCATGTCCCTTGGCCATTGACAGGTCAAGGCTGTCAGGGAAATCAGCTAGTGAAGCCAGTTCCCTATGAAGCAGGGAATCTGCCTCTGGTAAGACATGTGAAGGTGCCTCAGCCTCCAAGCTCTAGTAAATGTTGAGATAACATGTGTCCACAGCGATCATGCCGGGCCAACCTGGCACTTAAATACACTGGGAACCATTCAGAATTTGGACTGCATCCAGGAATACACCAGTTCTCTTGAGCTGTCTTCCCTCTTCCAAGTTCAAGGTTCTGTAATGCTCATGCATGAGGCATCAGTAATATATCTAGCACATGTGATAGAAACAATGCATGCTTCTTTTGAGAGCTCATGCATTCGTTTGTGGAACATCGTCTGGTTTTCCATGTAATTTTGCTTACAGAATTGGTTTGATTTTTTTTTCTTTTTCTTTATAAAGGGAGGATAAAGCATTTGGCAACAGCTGGAATTCATTCTATAGTTCGAATTATGGAAAACTCAGCAATTCTTTGATGAAATCATGATCTTTCAGACTTAAGACTCTTCTTCTAGACGGTCTGGCAAACATGATGGTTTTTAAGTGGTTTCCAAAGACCTGGCCAGAGTTGGTTTCTGTAAAAAGATGAAAGCAGTGCCCAAGCACATTGCTCATCAAACTCACCACCCCATGGCCAGGGTTTGTCTTTCCACAGCTAATGGATTGTTCTCTCTGAGTTTCTTACATTACCTTTTGAAGCTTATACCCTTCCTTTCTTTTATCTATTAATATAGATCATTTAGAAAATTGGCCTCTGTGATTCTGGCATTCAAATAGACTCTGTGATTTTTCTTTCTGACAAAGATAAGTGATTGTAAGTACTGCTGAGAAGTTGCTTCATGGACATGCCATTAGTCAGAGAAATAATACCTGAGTCTCCATAAATGTCCAGAGAAGTAATACCTGAGCTAAACGGCCAAGGAGACTCCATTCCATCATGTGAGATGAATCTAAAACATAATCATCCAAAATCTAGTATAATAATAGACCTTGGAAAGCCTCAATACTGTTGGACATATGGCTGTCTGTACATATTTTTGCATTCTCAGAATATTCATACATATGAAATTAGTCAATGGAATAAACATTTGAATTCACTTTTGTGTCTATTACTGTTTATATGGCTTGGTGTATTAGGGTTCTCCAGAGAAGCAACCAAAAGGACGTATCTGTCTATCTACTCATCTATCTATCTATGTAGAGAAAAAGAGATTGATTGGGAGAGATTGGCTTACGTAATTCACCGTATGCAAGCTACAGAAACAGGGTAACCAGAGAGGTGTCTTCCAGTCTGAGTCTGAGGTGATGGCTGGAGAAGAATGCTGTAAGTCCTGGAGCCTGAAGGCCGAGGATTTGCTGATGTCCCATACAAGAACTGAATACTTTAGGTCTAAGTAGACTAATCCAAGATCTTGAGCAAGCAAATTACATGTGTATTGTCATCAAAAGTCTCTGATTAAGGACCCAAGAAAAATCCTTTGAAAACAGAGTGTGCAAGAACTGGAGTGTAGTTTCTTTTGCTTAGGTTTAGCTCTTGTAGTTTTTCCTACATGGGAGGTGGATATGTAGGAAATAGATGTCTTATTACTGGAGAATGGAAACATGGATTGGCACAGTGTTCTGAATATGAGAGGAGAACGTGCCCTTGACTCCCTGCATGAGACCCGGGAAGGGGGTGACTTATTTACTCAATCACTGTGCTCAATCACTTATGAGAAGGAGCACACAAGCAGATGGATGTAGGAACCAGAGTGAATGAACATTGGAACTGGCTGGTGGCTCCTGTGTGGTAGAAGCAGGCTTTGCACGGGCCCTGTAGTAGCATCCAAGTGTGTTACAATACTCTCGTAGCTCTGCCATCCAGGAAGGGGTGTCTGAGACCCCTGGAGCCCCAGAGGGCCTGTGTTACAATCAGTGCTCTTTTAGCATTTGTAGACTGCTAAGTATTAACCAGCTCAGTGAAGGGTCAGGTGACAGCCTTTTACACCCTGCCCTCTTGGTGCCTGAGTTCTTGTCCAGTGTCCAGGAATAATCAGGTCACAGGAATAAATCGAAGGGTGGTGAACGTGGAGGACTTTACTGAGTGGTGGAAGTGACTCTCAGCAGGAAAGGGAACTGGAAAGGGGATGGAGTGGGAAGATACTCCTCCCCTGGAATCTGGCTGTCCCCAGCCAAACTCCTCTCCAACCATCCCTGACTGAACTCCTCTCCAACCATAGTCTCCAATGTCCTGCTACTTTTCTCCTCTCGATGTTCAGATGCTTCTCGCTTCTGTGTATGTGTATGTCCACTGAGTCTGAGGTTTGGGGTTCTTATGGGCACAAGACAGGGGTCAAGGTGAAGCCAAAAGGCAACATTCTTGCAAGAAAACAGGGAGAGTTCTCACTTTGGGCTGTGGGTCCAGGCTTGAGGGTGGAACCCTCACCAGGGACCCTGCCCTCTTCTACCCAGTATTTCCCTGCCTCCTGTTCATTTCAAACTGACAACAGAAAAGCAAGAGTTTGAGAGAGGATTTAGGGAGAAATCCTATAGGGGAGCTGGTCTGATAGGAGCCATGCAGAAAATAAGGGACAAAATCAAAGATATGGAAGAAGAAATCTGAATGTCCCTGACCAGCCTACGACTTCAGGTTCTCCAGTCAAGCAAAGACCTTCTGATCTCATGTGTTTCCCAATAGCGCTGGATTAACCATGAAAAATGGTTTCTTAAAGCGTAACTCAAACCTACTCTTTAGTAACCCAACCATGTGACACCTGTGTGATCCCTGACAGGTCAGGTATGAGTGTTGGGGTCCAGGCCCAGGAGCAGGACCCTGGTGTGATGGATGGTGTGGTGGAGAGGGTGGTGTTTGGGACTAACTTCTATTCTGCCTTCTGCTGAGAAAGGTACTTCAACTGGTTCATCACCCTGTCTGCCTCTTCTGTGTGTGTGTGTGTGTGTGTGCGTGCGTGCGTGCGTGCGTGTATGCACATATTCACTCCTGGACAGGCAGAGATGTGTGTTTTAAAGGGGCCTCTAAGGCCTCTCCAGTTCTGTGGTCTGGTCAGTCAGCAATATATAAGATGAATCAAAGTAAAACCAAATGTCAGCTACCCGGTAGCCCCTGGCTCCTTCCTCCCTCCATTCACCCCTTTAGGCCTTTGGATGCAGAACCCTCTGGGCAGTCAGGGGAAGAAGAGGCCAGAGTAGTGGTGGACAGAGAGAGTGCAGACAGATAGGAAAGTTCAGAGCAGTCGGGGCCTCCTCCCCAGTGTCCTTGAGCCAAGCCTGCCCAGGGTGTCAGCAAGACAGGATATCTACCTTCATGAAGGCTGAAATTTGCAAGTTTTGGGCATGTTTTTCATTACAAGTGTCATAAATAAATGTAAAGTAAAGAACACAAATCATTCCTGAGACACCCCTCCTTGAAAGACATCACTGTAAGCATCTTAGTGCACCCAACCCGTCTCTCCCTCCATGCACAGCTCTGCAAATGCCTACCTTCCCTTCAGGAGGGGCCTAGTGATCGGCTTTTTCTATGTCACTATGTCATCTGTATCCTTCATTTGCAGAGAGTTTCTCCTTAGATATGAGCATGAACAACCCACTTCTAATGTGGCAGCTCACATTCTTGAGCAATTATTAATATATCCAAGTGTTATTCCTACTTTCAACAGACTATAAACAAATAATGCTTCCATACTCTAAAGAAAGTTCCGTAGAAATTACAAACATTGGCTTCACTTTTATGGAGAGTGTTTCAAATGGGGTGGTTTCTAAAAGGCTAAAACCTTTTCTCTTGGGGAAGTCCTGACTACAAATATGTGTGCGTGTGACACACACACAGAAATTTTTAATTCTATGGCACAGAGACTGAAAAGAGATTGAGTTCTAAAGATTCTGATTTCACTTTCATGAACCTGGGTGCCTGCCAGGGTAAGATCACTGTGTAAGAAATCTTGTGGAAGAGTGACTGAGATGCTCTCTGAATCATAGGACCCCAGGCCAGCAGCATCAGCATCACTTGGGAACTCCTAAGAAATGCAGATTCTTGGGCCTCTAGCCCAGACCTGCTGAATCAAAAGCCCTGGGCATGAGGCCAAGTAGTCGGTGCTTTTAATACTATGTCTCAGTGTCTAGGATGCACAGGAAAGTCGCTTTCCATTGTGTTTTCACCAGGGGACTTCTTTCCAAACACATTGTATGCAAAGGACACTCACCAGTTCCTGGCTTGTACTCCAGGGAGCCCCCAGAGAGATTGCTGGAATCTCTGGCATTCAGAAGTCACAAGGAGAAAATGATTTCTCTGGGGGAAAAGCTGCATTTTAAGGAAGAACAATAACTCCACTGAATGCAGCAGTTAATTTTAAAGTGGCAATCAGAAGATTGTCGCTCAGGCGTTGGGATAGGGAAAGGCCAGCCTTTATGACCTTCGAAAGGTGAGTGGAGATGCCTTAGTGCATGGGGGAGAAAACTGAAGACAAAGGCTTCCCTGGAAAACTCCCAGGAAGCAAGCCTGAGGATCATTAGCAGACTGCCCCCCTCCCCCCCCCCCCCCCCGGCAATATGACTTTAATCATGGTAATTTTGTAAAAAGAGGAAAACAATTTCTGTTAACAGAATCCCAAACCCTACTGATCTTTAAGGATTAAAGTCAACACTTTACCCTCAGAAGCAAATTGAAAGCCAAACCTATGATGGAATATGCTGCAATAGGTTCCATATGTTTTTGTCTCCATCAGCCTAGGTCTCTGCGTGTACACCAGGCAGTTTCTGTTCCCCTATGCAGGGAAGGCCGTGCCACATGTAAGCATCAGTTTGCTCCCACCACCTTCTCTCAAGGGTCCCCTGTTACTCATCTTGTCATGTCTTTTTGCCCCAGAGGGGATGCTTCTCCTCTCTAAATGAAATTCTCCACTGGTGCTCTTCATCCCATTATCCACATTTCTTATCATCAAATATACCCTTTTTTCCATTCAATGTCATTCTTCCCTCTCCTTCCCAACCATTCCTTTTTCTTAAATGTGCTCAGGCCTCCATAATCTTAAAGTCTTCTTTCTCCTACTCCTCTTCTTCCTTCTTTGCTTTTCAATGTGAAGCTTGTGAATGCAAAATATCTGAGACAGGTCTTGGTTAATTTAGAAAGTTTGTTTTGCCAAGATTAAGGACACTGCTATGACACAGCTTCAGAAAGTCCTGAGACATGTGTCCAAGGTAGTTGGTAGTGCAGTTTGCTTTTGTACATTTTTAGGGAGACATGAGACATCAATCAGTATGTGTAATGTACATTGGTACAGTCCAGTAAGGCGGGACAACTCAAAGTGGGGGCTTCCAGATTACAAGTAGATAAAAGACAACAGGCTGCATTCTTTAGAGTCCTTAATCAGCCTTCCACTGAATACACTATTAAGTCTGACTCAGCAGTTCTGCATTTTTACATAAACAATAGGGGTGAGGAAGCAATCAGATATGCGTTTGTCTCAGGTGAGCCTCAGAGGGATGACTTAAACGGAAGGGGAGGCAGGTTTGCCCTAAGCAGTTCCCAGCTTGACTTTTCCCTTTAGCTTAGTAATTTTGAAGTCCCAAGATTTATTTTCCTCTCACAAGGTTTTCATCAGTGCAATCTGTACTTCTTGCTTGTGTTCCCACCAAGTGACCACCAACTCATCCCCAGTGCCTCAGTTTCATCTCTGCAATCCACATCATCTTCGAGGATCATTCAATCCAGACCCCACCTGGTCACCACATCCATAGGCTCTTCCTCAGCACTTCCTCGCTGGCCTCCCTGCAGCCTTTGACAGCTAACCACTGCTCCCTTGAAACTTCTTTCCTCTGGATTTCCAAGACCTATTTATTTCCATGAATGCAGATGTCTAACAAGATCAGGGCCCTCCTTTCTTTGTATTCTCCCTTAGAGTGATGGCTTATCGAATGCTTTTCCCCACCATCACTACCCAGGAAGGGGCTTGTGTCTTTTTGCATGAATCTCTGCCTCTATCTCTGTTTTGTCAGTCCTACACCTACGGTGGCCTGAAGGGCACCTTTGCTTGGTTTGCCCCATTGTAGCGAATTCACACCTTCTTGGCAACAGGGGTCAGTTTCCCAGTTACCTCAGATACTTCTCTGGACTTTTTACAGTCAGGTTTGATTTTTTTCAAGTTACCCAAGAATCTCTGATTATTCATCTCGCTCTCCCTGTTTCTAGTCCTTTCTTTTCCCCACTTCCAATGATCAGTTATCAGATCCATCTTAACACCTATTCTCTTGAACTTCCTAGATACATAATCATACCACATAAGCTTTCCCCTTGTCATAACTTTCATACTCCTTATATTCTTTTTATTTTGTCAAATTGTGTCAGCCAGCATCTCCAAAATAATTTTAACTAATAATAGTTAATTTTTTTTATTTCTGACTTTAATGGTAATATTTCTAGTGTTTCCCATAATGCTAGCTTCTAGGTTTAAATGAACATACAAGTACCTACATACACACATAAACACACAAACTCATACAAATATTCAGATACAGTGATGTGAGTAAATATCCATCTGTTGTCTGTTTCATTAATATTTTTATCAAAAATAGAGGGTAAATTTATGAAATGCTGAACTTTATTACATTTATGGAGTTTATGTTTGTCCTTTAATTCATTAAATGGTGAAATATATTAACATATTTTCTTGACATTGAACCATCCTTACATTCCTGCTGTGAATCATTATCTGATGATTTATTTCTTTCTAATATGCTATTTGATCTTGCCTTCTCTTAATTTATTTGGTATTTTTCACATTAATATTCCTAAGCATTATTGAGCTGTAGTTTTCTTTTGTGTGCTAAAATATACTACATTCATTTCTATAAATGCTAGAAATCTTTCATATTTTTTATGCTCTGGAACAATTTAATAGCTTTGGTATTAACTATCTCCTAGCATTTGGTAAAATATATTTGAAGCAGCTGAATCAGTTGCTTTTTGAAGGAGTTAGATCTTTGGTAAGCTTTTATATTATTATGTGTGGTAATTGGACTACTTACATTGTTTATCCCTTCTGGAGTTAGTTTTTCTAATTAAGAAAACCATCTTTTTAAATGTATAATTTAAATTTTAATTTTATATATTTGGAAGTAGTATCCCATTAGATTATTTTCATTTCTTCTACATGTAAATATTTTCTTATTCTCATTTCTTATCTAGCATATTGGTGCTTACTATTTATTTTCTTCATGAAGTCAATGAATCAGTGACAGTTTCACCAAGAAAATAGAAACATTTCTAGGTATTTCAAGCAAGAAGTTAATTAATAAAGAGGATTGGTTGTTTACAAAATAGAAAGATTGAAGGAGTAAAGGCCAGACATCTGTAGCTCTCAGAGTTACTCTGGATTTTGAAAAGCCAGAAAGTTGCAGAAACTTTTAGAGATCAATGGTGATGATTACAGATAATCCAGCACTGGAGCAAGTGATTCCCAGGGAAGGCTTGAAGATGGCCACAGACCTTTGCATCCGCCAAAGCCCATCCTTACATCCACTGCTTCCAAAGATGGGAGCATGTGGCTTCTCACTCTCTTTCACCTTCCAAATCTCATGCTAGTGCCTCTGATTGGTGGGATCTAACTGAAAGCTTCACAGATAAGAGAGTTAGAAAATGTACTCCTGATTTTTAGAACCTGTGATACAGAGGAGAGTGCAAAAGAAGAAGGTATGCAAAGTTGTATGTTATTATGTTCAACATATTGACTTCTGTTTCTAATATATTGACTTTTGTTTCTATATCAGATCCCTCTTTCTGCTTTCTTGGGCTATCCTTTATTTCTAACATCCTAATTAAAAATATTTGATTCACTTATTTTTATTCTTATTCATATATTGATATAAGTATTTAAGGCCATGAATTGTCCTCTGAATACTGCTTTAGCTACATTCCATGGATTATCTTTTGTAGCATTTTCATCATTATTTTCTTAAGTAAGTATTTTTGGAACCTGCTACCTGCTCTTCTTTTTGCTCTATTTCTATTAATTGCTAAAACTTGCAAAGGAACACTTTACATTCCTCTTTTATTTTCTAATTATATACTTACCTCATGTGCTTGTCATCCATTGGTGTTCTCAACTGAAGATTCTACTGTCCCTCATAAGGAGCATTTGGAAACCCGTGACAGATTTTAGTTGTCATGATAATTGGGAGAGGGATGCTACTGACATTTAGTGGGCAGGATCCAGGGTTGCTAAAAGTCTTGCAATATACACTGCTGTGCTACATAACAAGGAATGTTGTTGCTTAAAATGCTAGTAAAGTCTCATTAAGGAAAACAAAAGGTTTCTAAAGTCACAGCTGAAAAATAACTGACTGAGGCAAAACTTGCACATGCATTAGACAAACACAGTGTTTTTCATTGAGTTTTAAATTTTTTTACTACATTGTTACTAAATTATCACATGACTTACTAGATCCAGACTTCCCTGTTATCCAGTTAACAGGTAAAAGTTCTGGGACTTGGACCTGGGACTTTGCCCACACTGAGGCAGTTCAAGAGTGAAGCCAAACAAATGTCTCCAATAAGAAAAAAATCTAAGGCCATGAATAAAGTCAACTTCTGTTTCTATTTCAAAGCAAAATATTTCAAAATATTCCTTATTTGCTTTGTTAAGAGACTGTACCTTGCATAGAATCATCAATGATCATAAAGGCATGATTCTTTATTCAGACTTGAACAAAATGTTTGAATTTCACATGTTTTTAATTTCAAAACAGGAAACCAAACTGAAGCCATTATTTATAGAATCACACCTCCTTAAAAGCCATAAGAGTTTGGTTAAGAATTAAAAAATGGACTTTAAACTTGAAAAGTAAGTGTACATAGAGGAACAGATTAATTTTCACCTGTATTCATTAGACCTCTAACAGTTTTAGAAAAATAGTATCATTATTCAGTATGTTTCTTATTTAAATTGGATCATCATAACTATTACACTTAAGGAAGTCTGTAAGATTTTCTGCAGAACATTTTAAAACAAACATTTGTTTCTTCTTCTAATTTAATAGTCTCTCAGCCCTAGTTAGCGAGTGGAAAGTGGGTTCATTAAACATCTTCAAATTGCATCTCAGCATTGATACATGAATCAGTCATCGAAATTGTGCCCCAGTTTGCCCTTAAGTAATATATAAAGAAAAGAATATACCCCATTTTGATGATGTTTGGGGGAATAAGTATTAGTTAATCCACTAGTAACTTGTCCAAGCTTAGAAGTTAATGAATATAACAGAATTACCCAGTGGCTCAAAAACTACTTACTAAGTGAAGTGACAAACGAATCCATGCTTGCTACTGAAATTATAAAAATGAATAACACATGCACTCTGCCCCGAGAAATCTGTTCCAACAGATGACACACAAATGTTAACAGAACCTTATAATTACAGTCACCATGTAATGCATTACTGGAATGCAAACAGGGATGTAATGATGTAATGCAAACTGCAACGTAATGCAAACTACAACGTAATGCAAACAACTGGGATGCTTTGAAAGGAAAAGATGTTACTGCTACCCTTTTTCAGGGCAAATGTGCATAAAGCTGAGCTAACTGGACATGAACTGTTTTTATTCACAGCACTTCTGACACCAAATCAGTGGGGTTTTTCCACACTAACAACCAGTTCTCCAATTCTGTAGATGCTACTAGCTGGGTGTCCTACAATTCAGTTCAATTCTGATACTGACTACCTGGAATTAGCCTCAGACCCCAGAGGGGTAAGAGCTCAATTCCCCAAGACTGTCCTCCTCTCAGATGCCAGTTTCCAGTCTTGGGTCTCATGGGTACCCACAACTTGCCTACAAAGTCAGGGGTTCCCACAGGCTTTCCCCTTCAGGTTTGCTAATCTGCTAAACTTTCCCTTTCAGGTTTGCTAATCTGCTAAAATGGCTCATAAAACTCAAGAAGCCACTTGATTTACAATCATGGGTTTGCTACAAAGGTTACAAATGACGAAGAGTTACATAGGTCTTGAGGTCTCGAAGGGTCCCGAGCACAGGGGCTTTTGACCCCATGGAGTTGGGATGTGCTACTCCCCACCATGTGGATGTGTTTACCAACTACCAATCTCTCTGAACTCCATCATTAAAGAGGTTGAATGACATCAGAATGATTGATTAAATCATCAGCCATCAGTGATTAGCCAGGTCTCAAGCCACTTTGCCCTCTCTGGATGTTGGTGAGGTCAGGGAGTGAGGACTGAAAGTTCCGTATTCCAGAGATCCCAGGGGTCTTAGGAGCTGTGTGTACTAATCACACTGGGGTAAACTGAAATAGAAATCAATGGTGGCTTCTAAGTTTGCCCAGAGCAGACTTATACTTCTCAAAGTGTAGTCCTTGGTCCAGCATCAGCAGTAGCAATTGAGCCTTTGTTAGAGATGCAAATTCTAAGACCCAACCACAGACCTGCTGCAGCTGAAATCTAGAAGTAGAGCCTGGCACTGCTTGTTTTAATGAATGAGCCCTTCCAGGGTGCTCTGATACCCAAGCTTGAGAACCAGTGAGCCAAGGAATCTAAAGAAGCGGGTATTTGACTCCGATTGAAAGGGATGAGAAGAAACCTGCCGGGGAAGCCCAGAGGCATGGCGGTAGAGCACAGCACCCCAGGTGGAGAGAACAGCAGGTGGACGGCCCTGGGGAGTCAGAGGACCATAGAAGAGCTTGCAGGGCAGGGTCACAGCATCACAGGGCTAGAAGGGCAAGGCTGGGAAGTCCAGAGCTTAAACACAGAAAAAAAATGGGCTTTTAGTCTGGGAGTGGCAGGAATGTGTGCATGTGTATGTATATTTTTAAAAGGAAATGCCATTTTTAAAAGGACATTCATTTGCTGGAAAACAGAAGCTGATCCAGAACAGAGTGCTGCTTTCCCTCCTGAGGGCGGGAGCGGTTGTGAGGCCTTGACTATGAGGCATTTGGGGCACATCATTGCCCACCCCTCGGTACCTGTGTCTGTGTTGAGTGTGACGTGTTGGCTCACAGAGCTGGTCCACTACTATCTCAGGGACACTGACAGTGATATGTTTCTGGGACATCACCTCCTTTCCACTGTGCAGCGATTTGGGTCATCGTGCACAACCTCTGTGAATCCTGTACACACCTGCGCATGTCTCTGACCCACTGAGTCCCACCTGAGCTGCAACCGAGCCTTGTCCAGCATCACGGATGGAGCGGGATCCTGTGACCACTCAGGCTTCTGCAGATTCCACTTCTACTCTCGTCTCCAACACAAGGACACATCTGTTGAATCGAGGTTCAGGCAGCTGAGCATCAGAATTATAGAAATCCACCCTGTTTACTGTAAAAAGTATCTGAGACAGATCTCAGTCAAGTTAGAAGTTTATTTTGGGCCGGGCGCGGTGGCTCAAGCCTGTAATCCCAGCACTTTGGGAGGCCGAGACGGGCGGATCACGAGGTCAGGAGATCGAGACCATCCTGGCTAGCAC
>NW_012109696.1:2333050-2347521 GCF_000951045.1 Mandrillus leucophaeus | reverse complement strand
AAAAAAAAAAAAAAAAAAAAAAAAAAAAAAGAAGTTTATTTTGCCGAGGTTAAGGATAGGCCAGAAGAAAGGAAGAATCCCAGAAACACAGTCTGTGGTTTGTGCCTTTCTCCAAAGATGATTTATTTTGAGAGCTTCAATATTTAAAGGGGAGAAGTGGACTGGAGGGGAAAGAGTAAGGTTATGGTCCCACTACTGAATCCACAGGTCGCAAGGGAAAAGGAGCAGGCGGGGAATCGTCAACTGAGTATTCATCTCACTCAGTAAATTGGCACTGTACACCAGATAAGGTGAACATGCGGTAGCTGCCGGTGGGGGTGTTTAACCTTGTATCTGCAGCTTTCTTTTTAGGAACAAAAGGAAAGGCAGCTTTTTGCATGACTCAGTTTTCAGCTTGATTTATCCTTTTGGTGTAGTGAATTGGAATCCTGAGTTTTTCTTTTCTTTTAGCATTACTCTCGCCCCACGGTGTCGTCCCCTTTCAAAGGCTGCCCTGAGCAACTCCCTCCCCCCACCTCCACTACACCTGCCTCGGGGGATGTTGGACACCCAAAGGCCAATCCCAAATCCATCTTTGATTTTCCTAAATTGATATTTTAGAACAGATGTTGAAACTGCAAACTTACCAGAGTGCTGGAAATATTTACTTGTATTGCCTTTCTGTCGCCCCAAGGGATCGAGGTCCATCTTCAATGGACGCCTCCTTAGTCCTCTTGCTTTTAGTCTGTAGTGGTTTAAATCTTGTTCTTTCATAGAAATATTCTTCTTCAAGAGGCTCAATATGTTAAAATAATTTTCTTACATTTTTAGAGTATGTATCAAAGTCATTTTTAAATAACCTATTCCTGATCAAAGATCACTAAAATCAGATAAATAATTGCAAAATTCACCTTAAGGGGGTATCATGCACTTACCTGGGTTAAATATATAATTCTGCCAAGTTAGCAGAGAGATGACTGGTTTTACAAAACTGGGAGGGTCCTATGTAACTTCTCTTTCTGCTTTATCAATGCTCAAAGGGCTAAAACCCCAAGAAATGGGTGGTTTGGGGCTTAGAGCCATGAGCTCCTACAGTGAGTGGCTCCTGCTTTAGAACTTAGGAGAGCTGCCCTCCTCTTTACACTTGAGAAAACTGGTAATGTGTGGAGTGTGACTTTCCCTTCTGAATGGCCCCACTCCTTTTGACTAAGCAACGCCAAAATGTCAAACTTGTTTTCAATGTATATTTTAGAGACTTTCAATTCTCTTTAAGTCAGGAGGGGTTTGACTTCTGTGGAACTGGCATGAGAGGTTTTCGTGCCTGGTGTCTACAGTCTGCTCCTTTCCTCCTCGGAGACAATCTCTTTGTTGTATTTCCTTATAAGCAAACTCTGAGTTGTCTGACTCCGTCTGAGTTGTACACGGCTTGGGCTGCAGAGGAGTGAGAACAGGTGTTCCACCCAATCTGCAGGACTCCTTCATCCGTATTTCCAAAGGCAGTGATAAAATCACTTTTAGATCTGAATGTATTTTGTGTTTATTTTATTTATTTATTTTATGTATTTATTTATTTTTATTTTTATTTTTATTTTTTTGGAGACAGAGTCTCGCTCTGTCGCCCAGGCTGGAGTGCAGTGGCACGATCTCAGCTCACTGCAAGCTCCACCTCCCGGGTTCAGGCCATTCTCCTGCCTCAGCCTCCCAAGTAGCTGGGACTACAGGCGCCCACCACCATGCCCAGCTAATTTTTTCTACTTTTTAGTAGAGACGGGGTTTCACTGTGTTAGCCAGGATGATCTCGATCTCCTGACCTCGTGATCCGCCTGCCTTGGCCTCCCAAATATTTTGTGTTAATTTTAAATCAACACTAGTTTGGTTCTATTTATTTTTTCCCCTACTGCATTAACTCTTTTGAGACAGGGTTTCCCTCTGTCATCCAGGCTGGAGTGCAGTGAAGCACCATTTCGGCTCACTGCAGCTTCTGCCTTCCAGGCTCACGTGAGCCTCCCCTCAGCCTCCTGAGTACCTGGGACTACAGGCGCATGCCACCATGCCTGGCTATTCTTCGTATTTTTTGTAGAGATGGGGTTTCACCATATTGCCCAGGCTGGTCTCAAACTCCTGGACTCAAGCGATTCACATGCCTAAGCCTGTCAAAGTGCTGGGATTGTAGGTGTGAGCCACCATGCCTGGTCCTGCATTCACTCTTTAATATCATTCCTCAAAGTGTCTTTTAGCTGTAATTTTTTTTTTTTTTTTTTTTGTCGGAGTCTTGCTCTGCCACCAGGCTGGAATACAGTGAGCAGCACGATCTCGGCTCACTGCAACCTCCAACTCCCTGGTTCCAGCGATTCTCCTACCTCAATCCTCTGAGTAGCCGGGAATATAGGCACATACCACCATGCCCAGCTAATTTTTGTATTTTTAGTAGAGATAGAGTTTCACCATGTTGGTCAGGATGGCCTCGATCCCCTGACCCTGTGATCTACCCAGCTCAGCTTCCCAAAGTATCTCTTTTTTATTGTGGCAAAATATATGTAAAATTTGCTATTTTCACCATTTTTGAATGTACATTTTAGTACTATTAAGTACATTCACATTGATGTACAACCATCACCAGCGTCATTTCCAGAATTTTTTCATCTTCTCAAACGGAAACTCTGTGACTATTAGACATTAGCTCCCAATTCTCCCTCCTCCGAGATCCTGGTAACCATCATTCTACTTTCTGTCTCAATGAATTGACTATTCCTGGTACCTCACTTAAGTTAAAGTCCCTTTGAGATAAATTTAATTAATTGAAATATTGAACAAATATAGGAGTGTTCACAAAGTCTTAAATAGATAGAGGCTGAGAATCAAACAAACTTGCATTTCCATCGACTTCCTTCTATGCAACACCTAAGTCATGATTGTTAAAGTTAGCCTTTCAGATTTAGCTCTCTGAATTCTCTGGTGACAAACTGCTTGTTGTTTTGTTGTCTGTGTTTCCTGCTGATTTATTACTGTTTCTTGTTGTCATCTCAAATGGAAAAGTGGAACAGGCATATTTAATATTGGTGTTTCTGCTGAAAATCCACTGGTGTTTTCAGCTATGGAACGAGTAGAAAAGAAGCAGGTACATTTCAGCAAATGTATGATGACATCAATCGCAAAACGAATGTTGACTTTAAAGGCGTTAAAATAAAAATATGGAGGGAAAATATATACATCTTAAAATGAATGAAACTCACTAATTACAACTTATGAAGACAGGTCAGAGAAGTGGAATATTAATAGTTGGCCAGTTGGTCATTAACACAAAGATATGCCAGTATGGCTAAGATTTTTTGAAAGAGATTTTATTAGCTCACCATCTACCTTTTACTGTGGGGCATGCATGTGAGTCTTTATTCTACTTTTCATCCTTCTCTACAGGACAGATGACTGTGAGAGAGGGCTGCTACAGAGACCTGAAGTTTCAAGTAAATACATCTTTCTGCAATCCCAAGACTCGACCTGTCACGGGGCTGGTGCCTTGCAAAGTATCCGCCTGTCCTCCCAGGTAAGAAGCATCGTGTTCATCAAAGCAGGTTTCCCAGGTTGCAGACGTACTCAGCGAGTCTTATAGCTCCTGATGTAGACAGAGAAGTGCTGATGGCCATCATGTCACTCATAACAGTGGAGAAGCAAAGGAGACAAGAGCTTCCTGGACAAGGGACCTAGAGAGTATGTTTAGTTGGGAAGTGGTCTGGAAATTCTTGTGACTGCAAGTGGACATTCTTAGAATGGCGTCCTATTTGTTGTATTTGTGCTTTCATTGGTTGCAGGCTGGCAGGAGTGATAACACGCTCTGGTGATAATGATGCATTCTCTCTTAGCCTGCTGTCCTGTCCACTAGTGTGTGCTTTTCTTGCCGAATGAAACTTGCTGGAAGAACGCATCAAAAGGCCTGCCAGTGGGGAATGGACCCTGGATTCCTCAGTGCCTTGCAAACATACAATTGTGAGGGCTGGAGCCACAGAAAGTCAGGGTTCTTGTCACCCTACTCTACCCTCACTGCTACTGCCCCTAGGAGTTCCTAAACCCAAGCTTGGGTTCTCTAAGGCAGGACGTGGGGAAGGACCCCTTGAGGCAGCCATGGTCCTACTGCACTGTCAGGAGCTATCACGTCTGGGCAAGGCCTTCATCCCGCTGTTCTTCACTTTCTTCATCTTTATGTGGGACACGTCACAGAAGGTTGTGAAAACTGATGCAAGATTTTTCTCAGGCTCTTTGCTGGACTCCCAGCAGGGGCACCTTGTCTACTTGGCCTCCTGCACTCAGCCCCTTGTGGGAGGGAGGCATGTGAGCAAGTGAGTACAGGATCCAGCTCGTCACTCTGAAGACACAGGAGCAAGCTCCGGGTAAAGCCCGCAGCCAGACCAGGCGTGTTGCCTGGAGAGGAACACAGTGGTACCCAGGCAAGGGTGCCCGTGACCCCAGATCCCCAGAGTGGGTGTTAATGTGCTAATTAGCTTTTTTAGTTCCATCATCCACAGCCCAATGGACAGAGGTGTGTTAGCAGCTCAGTCAGCCCCGACCCTGTAGTGTGGGGCAGCTGCCCTCCACCAGCGGGGGCAAAGGGCCAGCCTTTCTGGTACCCACACTCAGTGGGCCCCAAGCTCTTGTCCAGCATCCAAGAAGAATGAGGTCATGCTTGACCACTGAAGGATGGTGAGGGCAGATAATTTTATCAAGCGATGAAAATAGCTCTCAGCAGAGAGGGGAGCTGGAGAGGGTATGAAAATGGCAGGTCTTCTTCTCCCAAAGTCAGCAGGTCTCCTCCCCCAAGTTAGGCCATCTCCCCTCTACCAACTGAGCCTGGGGTCTTTAGAGGCACAGGATGGGGGCAGGCCAGGCCATATGTACTATTGGAAAGGGCAACATTCGATTGCTTAAAAGGCATTATTGAGAAAGAACCAATTGCAAGAGAGTAGGCAAACAGGAATGGAAGTTCTCCCTCTGGTCTGTGGGTTTTGGGCTGCTTTTGGCTTGAAGTTGGGGTTTCGTGGGGACTTGCCCCTGTCTGCCTAGGATTTCTCTGCCTCCTGCCTCTATTAAAGTGCACCTGAGATCACATATTTACAGAATTAAATTCTAGCTCCAACTAGATCTTTCAAATAGCCCAAGACACTCGAAGACTTAATACAAGATAATCTAATACATTTTGATGATAAAGATCCACAATAGCTGGCAAATTGATCCCAAGTTTGCTGAACTATGCCTCAAAAGCATGAAACTGGGTACTCTCCCCGAGGTAATAAAGTACAGGAAGGTGGGAGACACTGTCTCTTTTTGGAGGTGTTACCCCTGGTCTCTCTCTCAGTAAAGAGAAGGAGGTCACTTACCAACATTTGAAGAGCCAGGACCCTTCTTGCAATCACAGTAAGGAGGACACCTCCTTGGGAAGATCTTGTCCTCCCAGCACACCTGCCCCTGATGTGATCGGGGACCTGTCACCTTATAAAGCCACCAGCCCTGCCTCAGTCATGGTTCCTGAACCACCACTTCCCAAGACCTGCTATCGAGAGAGATGCAGTCAGAATTTACACAAGAAATTAAGTGCTTAAGATGCAGCACACTGAGACATGTGACACCCTCTGGGGGACTCTTTCGGTATCAACCAGGGCCTGTGGAGTTGATGCACACCCATGATGATGCTCCACGGCCCTCAGCTGTCCCTGAGCCAACCCTGTGGGCCACTGCAGGAGAGCTGGCTGCTGGCCTTTCCCACCCTGACAGGCCTTCAGCCTGTGCTGAGCTCCATGACGAGAGCACAGCCCACTCACCAGGGGCTCCCTCTGTGTCTGGAATGACACACCAAATACAGACATGCCCACATCATTTAGGAAATAAGCCCCATGGCTGGCTGAGGCAGTATGTAGCATGGCACCGTTGTGGGCAAAAGTGATCGTCCTGTCCGAAGGAAATGGAGGCCCCTTGCTGAGTTGTGTCAGAGAAAAATGAAGCCAAATACTGGGTAAAGTGGTCAGGAGAGATTTTAGTCAGTGATCCCTGCTGCAATAGGGAAAACATTGTGGCCTGAAGTGAACTCCCCTTAGATCAGCAGAGACGATTGGGCATTTTACAGGGAGAATAGAAGAGCAGGGAGGGGCAGACTCAGGGCTCAGGAGAGTTGGGGAGGTGAAAACCTGCAAAAAGCATGAAGAAAGGTTGGTTCTTGTGAAATCTCTCAGTTTGCCAACTGGCGATCATAGAAGTGAGGCTCCCACCTTCCTACAGAGACTGGGAGTCAGGGGTCCTATCTTCAGGTGTCAGCCAGAACAAACAGGAAATGCTTTGGGAAGCCTTGAGATTTCTCAGACAGGCACTTTAAAAGGGGCTGGGGTTATCTTAGGGATGTAGCCTTCAGCTGTCAGAAACCATGTTAGTGTTTCTTCAGGACTTCATAAGCCCAGGTGAGGCCTTGTGGTGAAGTGGGCTCAGAGGAACCTGGCTAGAGTTTGGCCAAGGACAGAACATTGTCAACTGCTGCAGCAACTTGACCTCCCACCCCCTGCTCCCTAGACAGTGGAGTCTGCGTGCATTCCAGTTGGTGTTGACATCACTGTGACCTTGATTGCAGGTCCTTGCTTATATGGAAATTGGGAGCATCGCTTCCTGTGCTGAATTCCTCTTTCCATACCGTGTTTAGTCCAGGTTTGTTAAGCGAGAAGCATCTGTGGTTCTTCAAGGTACCTAGTTACCAGTGCTGTGAAGTGGGGAAACCACTAAATTAGACTTAAAGAAGTGTGTGTGTGTGTGCGCGCGTGTGTGTTTCACATGCAGGAGGAACTAGGGTTACTAGTTCCATGTGGAAGTAAATCTGTCAGGATGTTAAAGCTCAGGGTAATTGGAAATGTTGAGTGCTTGAATGCATTTCTCAAGCTAGTCGTATTAATGGATCAAGCATAGCCTTGCAGTCTAGTCAGCCCTGGTCTACTCAGTGAAGCCCGTCTAGAAAGAATGCTAGAGAAAACTCACCCCAACACAGGAACAAGTTACCAGTGTCTGGGCTCCTAATTGTGTGCTTCGAAGTATCACATAATTCAGATACGAAGTGATAGTTGGGATACCCCTGAAGAGACCCCTTTGCATCTGCAAACTCCACAGGACTAGGCATAGAAAGCAGGAGAGCTGGCGGCCTCAGGGCAGCAGAGAGAAGCAAAAGCAGTGGCAGAGGGGAGCAACTGCGTCCTTTCCCTAGGACGGGCCTCCGTCCTACCACATGGGGAGAATGTTAGCAGCTGCTTCAGTTCTTTTTTGGAAAGAGCAGAAGAGTTCATTTAAATTATGGTTGCCCATTGTTGCAATCTGCTTGTTGGTTGTTTGTTTTCTCTCTTGCCGCCTCCCCCACAGTGCCCAGAGGGACGTTCTCCTTGACACTCACTGCAAGAGGAAACCTGGGATGTTGGGGATGGGCCCGGTGGGAAAGGAGCTCTCCTCCTCCTGGGGCTACTCTTCCTGGTGTTACCCAGACTTCTTCTTCAACCAAACCTCAGGTAGAACATGCTCAACAGGAGATTATGTGGCTGCTCGTTTACTGTCACTCTTAGTGGTTTGCTGTTTCTGTATCGTCTCACCCTGTTTTAAATCTGTCCAAACATTGCTTTCCAAGTGAGACCATAATACAGTTATTGAATTTTGATAATGGAAATCTAAGCAGCTTCTTATATGGTCAGGTAAAATTGACCTTACCCTCAACCATTATCCAAGACTGTCATCCTCAGCTCTTGTATCCATTTAGATAAATCTTTGTTCCTGGTACAGAATTTTCACACTTACTATCTGGAAATATCTCTTTGGAATTGAAATGACAGGAGCTCCCTTTTCCTGCTTGCAGGGTGTACAATGAGGGTGTGGCTCGCGTCTTTGATGGCCCACTGCCCAAACCTCTACGGGGTGCAGGCAGATGGGCAGGTTGTGGGGCTCTGACCCCACAGTAACGTCTAAGGGTGAATATTTACAGCTCCTGAACTCCCAGTGGGCATGTGTTACAGTGTGCTTTTCTAGTTTTGCCTTCCCTAGGCAACTTGTGTTAATCAGCTCAATTAGACCCTTTGCCTTATCCCAAGGACAGAGGGCTTTCTGTATCCTGGGTTCTTGCCTTGGTGTACTGGAAAAATTGTATCACACATGGGCTTGGAGAATGAGTACAAGGTTTTGTTGAGCGGAGGTAGCTCTCAATGAGGCAAATGGAGAGCCAGAAAGGGGATGGAATGGGAAAGTGGTCTTTCCCCTAGAGTTGGGCTGCTCCGCAGCGGAGTTCTCTGACCATCCCAGACAAACTCTGGTTGATGGCCCCACCGGCATCTACTGGTGCCTATCAGCATGCCCCTTCACCAACGTGTTTCTCTCGACACCCGACCACTTGTGTGTTCTTCCACCAATGTGTTTCTCTTGACGTCCAGCTGCTTGTCTATGTGCTGGCTAGGGTCTCAGGGTTTGTATAGGCACAGGATGGGGAAATGGTGGGCCAGGGTGGTCTTGGAAAATGCAACGTTTGGGCATGAAAACAGAAATGCCTGTCCTCACCTAGGTCCATGGGCACAGGCCCAAGGGTGGAGCCCTCACCAGGGACCCCGCCCTTCTCCTCCCAGCACTTCCCTGCCCTGTACCCATATCAGAATCAGATCTTTGCTTTGTCCACTGACACATCCCAAGGGATGAGAAACGTGCCTGGCTCACATGGGACCTCAATATGTGTTCATAGGAGACGTGGATGAACCATGGTCCCATTAGGCCAGGAAGAGACATTTCAGGCTTGCAGTGTGGCCTTGGGGAAGTGGTTTCACTTCTTGATGCCTCAGTTTGCCCAGTTGTGAGATGACAAAAAGAAAATGTGTGGAGTCACACGCCAAGCTCTGTGACTCCACTCTCCCTTGGGGCTGTTCTGTAGAGAAGCTGGACAGGTCCTGTCTGGATTGCCACCGTTGAGAAATAGGCACTACTCAGACATCACAAAGCTTCTGGAATCGACTGTTCCTTAACACATCTAAACTACATTTGTATGTCCCCACGTGTCTCCCGTGTAAAGTATCTGCCTCACATCAGCCTCCTTCAGGAGCTCCCCTGGGAGGACCCTGAGATAGGAGCATTTGCAGTATCCTTGACTCACCATAGTGCCGCAAACGAAGGTCTCATGAGACACTCAGTCACCACAGCTCCTGCGACTGCGACTGCTACTGCTACTGCTGTGGTCAGTTTGTCAACACTAAATCCACCCGTGGGATCCTTCCAACGCACCTGTCTGTTCCTTGACTGTCCACTCAAATGGTCTCCCCTGATTCAGTGTTTCGCTCCTGCCGTCAACAATAACTGCCCAGAAGGATCCCTCAAGGTCCCTTTCTCCTTCCTGTCTTTGTTAATAGAAGCCTCTGCCCCATACCTGACCTGCACGGGGATCCAGGCTGGACACTGTTTCTGTCCTCCCAGGCTGAGGTCTGGCCCATGGGATGCGAGCCTGTGCCCTCCATGCCAAGCCCTCAAGAGGCAGCTGTTCCGTCCTCTTCCTCTGCCCACCTCTGTGGCTGCAGCAGGGCCTAGCCTTAGTGGCTGCAGCAGGGCCTAGCCTTAGTGAGCAGCTGCAGCCCCTGGGGCAGGGGTCACTTCCTAGGGGAGTAGAGGGCCAAGACAGAGGTAGTCGAGCCTGGTGACCTGGAGAAGGACTGCACTAGCCCTGCCCCACGGCTGCCCACCAGCTCAGACTCACACAAAGGGAACCGCTCCCTCCCTTGTTAAGCCATCTCCTGCTGGGTCTAGTTGGTGCAGCTCAGCCACATTCTGAGCTCATACATACCTCACCTGTGACCTCTCGGTCCTGAACACCCCTCTCCAGACAGGCCATGCCTCTCGTCATGCAGCTTCTGTGCTTCAGGATCCACATTGATGTTGTCCTTCTGTCTCACTGCGTGGCTGATCTTCCCACCGCTCACTGCCCAGGACCCCGGAGCCCCCACCCAGGCAGAGTCCATAGCAGTGCTAGAACCCTCCCCTCACCAGTGCCTGAGCTGCCTTGCTTCACCCTACCTCCCCTATACTACCCTGGTCACCTCAGTCTGGATACCCCCAACTCTTGACCCACTCTGCACACGGAGATTAGCAGTAAATGCTATCCCCAAAATCGCATGTTCTCACTCTAAAAGTGTGGTCACCCAAGGATGGTACACAATCCTTACACCTGGGTCATTTGCTCCCCACCTCCCACGACATTGGGTTCACGTCACCTGCAATTTCCTCCGTCTCCTTACCCCACACTCTCCACCTGGGACCTCAGACTAAAGAGAAGGCAGCAATGACCATCGCTTCCTCTTGCCAATATCTCTCTGTGCCTCCAACCCCCTACTCTGCCCTCCCTCCCATCACAAGGGGCAGACGGCCCGAGCCTCTAGAGGAGCCTTTGGAAGTTACCTTTTTTTTCCATATAAGTGACCCATTTTGCCCTGTGGTTCCTGCTGCTTTTCTGGCTAGGCCTCCTCTGCCTCTGCCTCTGCCTCTCTATGCTTGGTCTTTCTGGTATTGAGAGATTCGGAGCCAAAGACATCCCTGCGTTCTGCTGTGTCCTATCTTCTATACTTGACTCTTTCAAACACAATTTAATACACACGTGTGCTGGAAGAAAAGGTGCAGTTCAGCAGCAGAGGGCCAGTCTAGGGGAAGCTGGAGCTGATGTATCCGACAGCAGGTAGAAACATGAGACTGAGGCTGCCCCAAATCCACTTCAGTCAACCCTGGAGCCCCCCATCTGATGGTACCCTTTGACACGTGGACCGCATATTTTGGAAGGTTCATATTGCCCTCTGAAAGGGGAAACTTTGAGACAATACAGAAGGCTCTCTGTGGACCTGATGCCATGCTTTCCTGTCTGGGAGAATCTTAAGGAGAACCAAGTCGATCTCCCCACCCCTAATCCAATGCCCGCAAATAGCAGGGGCCTGATCGCCCGTGGGGCTCAGTAAATTTATGTCTCACAGGAGAAACAAGATCTCCAGACTCCCCTCCCACAACTCTCCTGCACTGAAATTCTTTCTATGGAGTGGCCTCGTTGGCATGGGTTATGTCCATGGGCCAGAGACAGACAAAGGCGTGGGGCGGCATTGCTCCTTGTCAAAGGTGCAGCCGTGACACTGCCTGCCTCCCTGGGCTTGACCCTGCCTTCCCCACTTCAGGCGTGATCCAGGCCTCCTGTCTCCCAGGATGAGGTGAGGATTCCACAAAAACACTCTCATGTGTGATAAACTCTCACTAAATCTTGGCTATGATTATTGTTACTGTAAAAGGAGAAACAAATTCACAACAGTTACGTATTTTGTCTATAAAGCAAAACCATCCCTGGCAAAAACACAGAATAATGGACCTACATTGCATATATCAACCCTTGGGGATAGTTGTTTCATTGTATTATTTTAACAATTGAGTTGGGAGCATAGATTTTAATTTAAAATGCTACTTTACTTTTCTTCTGAAATGCAAAATATATTTCTATTATGTTCTGGATACTAACAATTTTTTTTGATCCTAATTCAATGGTCAGGAAACCCATGTTCCATTTCTCTGAGGATGGCGTGTGCATCTTTCTTACCGAATTATGTCTCCCTGCGAGGCTTCCCTGGCCTCGAGGCTGCAGGTGCTCCGACCTGTGTCCTCAGCAGCCTGGCAAAGCTGGAGCCGCAGCCCCGAGAGAATAAGCAGCGCTCTCCTTCCCCACCGTTCGTGCTCTGTCTGACACTAAGTGGGGCTCAGTGGGGTGTGATCTGGTGTTTCATGTTCAACTTGAAGGAGGGTCCCACAAGGATTGAGGGGTGGAACCTGTAAAACATCTTAATCCATAGCCTTCTCACTTTTAACTTAAATGAAAAACGAAACCTGCTGTGCTGGCTGGAGCCCCAGCCTCCTCCTCAGCACCCGGAGACCGTCCTGCAGCCTTGCAGACTCCTGCAATTGCATTGCCGGATGGGATCCCCTAAGTCATAAATCTCTGCTGAGGGCAGAGTGTTGGGTGTCTAGAAGTCTTGCCGGAGATTCTCTTAAAATGTCTGTGCAGCCTCGGTCAGCAGGAGTATCCTGGAGAAATAACAGGCGTCAGCAATTCCCACCTACTCCTCCCAGATGGGGGAGCTGCTCAGCCTCCAGCTCTCGCTCCTCCCACTCCTCCCTCACACAGAGCCTCCTCCGTGCGCTGGCACTGCCCAGACAAGCAGCCCACAGCCCTCCCGTGGCTGCCCTGCCTCCATCTGCATTCTAGCATGAATCAGGCATTTTTATCACTTGCTTTTGAAACACGGATGATAAATCACACAAATATTTATTCCCTTTATACTTCTCAGTTTATCTAAATGGAGTGGCTCTTCAGGTCATTGATCTTAACTCTCATTTTCTAAGCATTAACACTAATCACACACCTTCCTGGACAGGGGATTGAAGATATAAGAGGAAATGCTTTCCAGATGGTAAATGGAGACATCCCCCTCTGTTTTTCAGGACTCTTCTAGGGACGCCAAGTAAGAGTCTAGATAACGCGGAGTAAGAGTCTGGATCACATATCGTGATCAAATGCTTTGTTTTCTCTGTAGCCCCGTCTCCACTTGATATTTGGATGGTTTATTCTTCTTGCTTATACGAAACCCATTAGTGGAATAATTCCTTTTACAACCAAGATACATGGGTCCCTAGCTCTGCCTGCTTGTTGCACGCTCTAGAAATGAAAGATAAGGCTCAGCAGGGCAGCTTTATTTCCACTGCTCTCCTTTAGAAGCACTTGCAATGGAAAGGGGAGAGCAATTTCCTTTTCTGTTGTTCCTTATCTCTTTTCGATCTGAGGCCGTGAAAACACTAATCACCCAGTAATGCACAGGTTACCAAGGGAATGAAAAGAAACCTGGTTGCTTAGGTGGTGTTTGTATAGGAGAGGGTTTTGCTCACAGGAACGCTGGGGAAGTGAACATCTCGGTTCATTTAATTATCTAAGTAGCTGAGCGTTCCCAAGCAGCAGGATGGGCTTCCTGGGAGAGAGACCCGCGCAGCCCCCAGGGCTCCCTGCTTAGAGGAGCCTCCTGTGTGGTTTTATTCTCTGCTGTTGCTGATGTGAAATTCCAAAGGATTTTTTTGTTGTTTTTTTTTTTGAGATGGAGTCTCGCTCTGTCACCCAGGCTGGAGTGCAGTGGTGCGATCTCGGCTCACTGCAAGCTCCGCCTCCCGGGTTCACGCCATTCTTCTGTCTCAACCTCCCCAGTAGCTGGGACTATAGGCACCTGCCACCATGCCTGGCTAATTTTTTGTAATTTTAGTAGAGACAGGGTTTCACCGTGTTAGCCAGGATGGCCTCGATCTCCTGACCTTGTGATCCGCCCATCTCGGCCTCCCAAAGTGCTGGAATTACAGGTGTGAGCCACTGCGCCTGGCCTCCAAAGGATTTTTAGCAAGGGGCCTGGCACATTTGTTTTGCACTGGGGCCCACGAATGGCACAGCCGGGGTGGCAGGCAGCCCCACTTCTGTGTCAACGTGGCTTTCTGGAATATTTGGGAATTGTATTAGAATGCGGGGTGTTTTAGCAAATCTACTCTGCACTCATTCCTTGAGTTCAGGAAGCCGTTCTATACCGTTGTCGGATCATGGGTGTGAGCCTCAAAGGTCCGCGGGCAGCAGTTCTCTGCTGTTTCTTTCCTTGTGCTTCTGGAATGAGAGCCAGTTTTACTCAACTTTGGAGTACTTGCAGGGGGAAGAAGTAACAGTGAGGGGCCCTTCCAGAGTCATTAGAGCTTCGTTCTCTAGATCCCAAGGCTTCCCCACTCTGCTGGGAGAGAGCCCAGTGGTGTGGACACGGGACTATGTGGCTCACCCACAGGAGCCACCGTGCTGAGGCCCACCTAATCGTCTTTGGGTACCTGTTTGCCCACCACTGTGCCCTTAGCAAAGACATCTAACCAATCTCAGTCTTATCAGGGAAACGAGAAGTGCTATGGCCCCTCCAGAATGAGTGCTGGGCCTGGCACAGTGGCTCACGCCTGTAATCCCAGCACTTTGGGGCAAGTGGATGGCTTGAGCTCAGGAGTTCGAGACCAGCCTGTCTGGGCAACATGGCAAAACCCCAGCTCTACCAAAAATACCAAAAATTAGCTGACGTGGTGGCGCACGCCTGTGCTCTCAACTACTTGGGAGGGAGAGGTGGGAGGATCACTTGAGCCCAGGAGGCAGAGGTTGCACTGGTTACACCACTGCACTCCAGCCTGGGCCACAGAGTGAAAAAAAAAAAAAAAAAAAAAGCACATCTATGGTTCCAGGTCCAGGTGCTTGCAGGGGACACACTGGGGTTCAGAGAATCTGGTCATATGGTTGGCAGGGACAGTACCCACAGGGTCCAGTCCTGCACTCCCTTTGTCCTGGTGCTGGGTCGTTCCTGGGCATCTCCAGGGAAGGCAGGAGCAAGGGCAGGGCAGGCAGGAGCGAGTTCCTCAGAAGGCTCTGCCCAGGC
>NW_012109696.1:2324548-2333000 GCF_000951045.1 Mandrillus leucophaeus | reverse complement strand
AAAAAAAAAAAAAACACCACACTCACACACACGCACACAACAGCACTAAAATAAAATAAAAGATAAACACTGTTAGGGAACTATTCAGCTACAGTGTGACGTCACCAGATCAGGTAGGAATGCCGTGACTTGAAACTGTCTAATCACCTCAAAGTGCTGATTCTGAGGTATAAAAGATGACACCAACTGTATCTCCCCTGGGGAAGATGTCACTTCGCACCAAAACAATGAGCTTGAAATGTATTTAAGCAGGTACAGACATTGGCCTACATACGTCTCTAATGAAAGTCAAGTTATAACTACAGACAAACACAATAAACCGTAAGCCAGATTAATTGGACTTACTTCGTGAAACACTGAAAAGTAGCATAGAAACCATTGCAGAAGCAGTGGGGATATAACATTCACTTTCTAAATGTGAATGTGTCATTGTACATCTAGAAATGTGACGTAAGTAGTTCTGTAAAGTGTTTTGTACTTTGGGTTTCTATTTTTTGTTTGCTTGATTTTTATTTTGTTGTATGTGTATGTGTTTTATTTACTTATTTGTTTTTAAAGACTATTTTTTTCTGGCAGTTCTAGCTTCATTTCATAGCAACATTAAGCAGAAAGTAGAGTTACCATATATTTCCTAGGCCCACACTCATCCACCCTTCCCCTCCATCAACATTCCCCACCCGAGTGCTCTATTTGTTAAAATGTGTGAACCCATGTGGACACATCCCTACCACCCAAGTCCATCGTTTACATAGGCGCTAACTCTCAGTGTCATATATTCTGTGGGTCTGGACAAATGTATTCTGACATCGATCTACCGTGATAGTACAATACAGAGGAGCTTCACTGCCCTGCAGATCCTCCGTGCTCCGCCTGTTCATCTGTCCCTCCCTGACAACCCCTGGCAACCACTGACCTATTTACTGTCTTCATAGTGTTGCCTTTTCCAGAATGTCATATAGTTGGAATCATACAGCATGTGACCTCTTCAGATTGACTTCTTTCCCTTAGTCACATGCATATAAGTTTCCTCCGTGTCTTTTGGTAGCTCGTTTTTTCTTAGCCTTGGACAATATTTTATTGTCTGGATGCACCAGTTTTATTTATCCAGTCACCTGCTTAAGGACATCTTGGCTGTTTTACTTTTAGTACATTTTTAGTATTTTATATGTGTGTGTGTGTATATATATAATATATATTATAACTTATATTAGTATACTATAATATATAATATATAGTATACATAAGTATATATTATATATAAGTATACTTATATATAATATATACTTATAACATATATTATATATACTAAAATACTGATGTGTATTATGTATATACTAATGTGTGTATATATACACTAATGTATAATATATAATATGCTAATGTGTATTATATATACATATTTATTTTTAAATGTTTGTGTGTGTGTGTATACATATACACATACATATATATGTGTGTATATGTATACACACACACACACATATTTGTATATGATCCATATAAGAAAGGGCAGAAAGATACCTTGTGAACTTAAGAATACTTCTAGTTTTCAGGAAACTTAGCTGGTTATTTAGGTTAAATCATTAAATTTTTCATATTTTCATTACTCTGTTTTCTGGGACTCTAGTGTGGTTGGCTGTAAAATTCACTGAGATTTCCCATACTCAGCATAACTGTCCCTTAATAATTAAAACCATGGCACATGCTTCAAATATTTTGGAATGAGAATACAAAATAAACTGGTGGATAGACAGAATAGATAGATTGCATTACAAATCTATTTATATCTATGTCCATGCAATTATTTCAAGTGTACTAATAAGTGCTTCCTGAAATATTTGCTGAAAACTGCAAGCTTCATTCAGAATCAAGGTTCTGGGGTTGGAGGGAAGAACTCAATATATTGTTTTTAGACATAATTAGGCACCACTGCTCTATTCTCTTGACCCAATGACCCATGACTAATTTAGAATTGTGATTCTATATTTCCAAATGTATGGAAGCTTCATTTTTTTGTTATTTAAAAATAACATTTTTTTGTTATTTAAAGTGTTCTTATGTTGAAATAAAAGGAAGTTTTAAAGTTATCTTATTTTTGGCAGTTTTGAGACTTCCTTTATGACTTAGCAATGGGAATTTGTTATAAATATTTCCCGTGAGAATCAAGGAATGTGTTCTGAACAGGGTTATTCATATGACAACTAGATCAAATTCCATAGTTACTTATTTAAATCTGTTATGTTTTTATATTTGTCTACTTTCTCTGCTTCTGAGAGAAGTCTATTAAAATCTCACATTATGATTTTTTTTTTTTCCATTTCTTCTCTTAGTTTTACTTTACCATTGACTTTAAAATTCCACTTTGTGTTGTTAGGTAGTTATAGTTTCTGCATGAATTGTTCTTTTGTTATTAAGTAATAACCATCCTTATTTCTAATCTTGCTTTCCAATTTATGATTTATTTTGTCTGAAATTAACACTGCGGGTACCAGCTCCATTTATTTATTTATTTTTTTGACCTGTCTTACATTTCTTAATTCTTTTTATTTTTATATGTTAGTGTTGTTATGTTTTCCTATGTCTTTAGTAAATAATATTCTGCTGGATTTTGATTTTATCAAGTGAAGAATCTTTTTTTTTTAAGACAGCATCTCACTGTGTCACCCAGGCTGGAATGCAGTGGTACAATCTCGGCTCACTGCAACCTCCACCGCCCAGGTTCAAGCAATTCTCCTGACTCAGCCTCCCAAGTAGCTGGGATTACAGGCATGCACCACCATGCCCAGCTAATTTTTACATTTTTGGTAGAGAAGGGGTTTTGCCATGTTGCTCAGGCTGGTCTTGAACTCCTGACCTCAGGTGATCCACCCGTCTCGGCCTCCCAAAGTGCTGGGATTACCGGCGTGAGCCACAGTGCCCGACCAAACCTATCTCTTTTAACATAAGCTAAATCTCTTCTTATGGAGTGTGGTTATATTTGGATTTAGGTTCACCAATTTATTGTATGTCTTCTACTTACCATGTCTCCTTTTCTTCATCTTATCATTTCATGCCTCTGCTCATTTCTAACGAATCCATAGAATTGTCTTTATTCTATTCCATTTCCACTACTGCTGGAAGTGATATATTCTGCTATAAGACCACTATTTTCTGATTTAAAATAGATAAGACAGACCCTAGTATAAATAACTATAACTTGCTAAATATCCAGGATTACTCACACATGATTATCTTAAAACTCTGAGAAATAAGTAATTTACATAAAGAGCTAAGTGAGTTGTGATGAGCTTAAACTGAAGATGAAATCTTTTTGCAGACCTGTGATGCAGTGTTGCTAGATTTTCTGTGCACATTCTTCAAGGGGTGTTGGAAAGCAGCAGGTCAAGGGTCAGGTGCTCTGCTGCAGACACACTAGGATGGAAGGTCTCTGGAGAGACTGGGCCAGTGAGCATAAAGGAAGGATACTTATAACATATATTATATATACTAAAATACTGATGTGTATTATGTATATACTAATGTGTGTATATATACACTAATGTATAATATATAATATGCTAATGTGTATTATATATACATATTTATTTTTAAATGTTTGTGTGTGTGTGTATACATATACACATACATATATATGTGTGTATATGTATACACACACACACACATATTTGTATATGATCCATATAAGAAAGGGCAGAAAGATACCTTGTGAACTTAAGAATACTTCTAGTTTTCAGGAAACTTAGCTGGTTATTTAGGTTAAATCATTAAATTTTTCATATTTTCATTACTCTGTTTTCTGGGACTCTAGTGTGGTTGGCTGTAAAATTCACTGAGATTTCCCATACTCAGCATAACTGTCCCTTAATAATTAAAACCATGGCACATGCTTCAAATATTTTGGAATGAGAATACAAAATAAACTGGTGGATAGACAGAATAGATAGATTGCATTACAAATCTATTTATATCTATGTCCATGCAATTATTTCAAGTGTACTAATAAGTGCTTCCTGAAATATTTGCTGAAAACTGCAAGCTTCATTCAGAATCAAGGTTCTGGGGTTGGAGGGAAGAACTCAATATATTGTTTTTAGACATAATTAGGCACCACTGCTCTATTCTCTTGACCCAATGACCCATGACTAATTTAGAATTGTGATTCTATATTTCCAAATGTATGGAAGCTTCATTTTTTTGTTATTTAAAAATAACATTTTTTTGTTATTTAAAGTGTTCTTATGTTGAAATAAAAGGAAGTTTTAAAGTTATCTTATTTTTGGCAGTTTTGAGACTTCCTTTATGACTTAGCAATGGGAATTTGTTATAAATATTTCCCGTGAGAATCAAGGAATGTGTTCTGAACAGGGTTATTCATATGACAACTAGATCAAATTCCATAGTTACTTATTTAAATCTGTTATGTTTTTATATTTGTCTACTTTCTCTGCTTCTGAGAGAAGTCTATTAAAATCTCACATTATGATTTTTTTTTTTTCCATTTCTTCTCTTAGTTTTACTTTACCATTGACTTTAAAATTCCACTTTGTGTTGTTAGGTAGTTATAGTTTCTGCATGAATTGTTCTTTTGTTATTAAGTAATAACCATCCTTATTTCTAATCTTGCTTTCCAATTTATGATTTATTTTGTCTGAAATTAACACTGCGGGTACCAGCTCCATTTATTTATTTATTTTTTTGACCTGTCTTACATTTCTTAATTCTTTTTATTTTTATATGTTAGTGTTGTTATGTTTTCCTATGTCTTTAGTAAATAATATTCTGCTGGATTTTGATTTTATCAAGTGAAGAATCTTTTTTTTTTAAGACAGCATCTCACTGTGTCACCCAGGCTGGAATGCAGTGGTACAATCTCGGCTCACTGCAACCTCCACCGCCCAGGTTCAAGCAATTCTCCTGACTCAGCCTCCCAAGTAGCTGGGATTACAGGCATGCACCACCATGCCCAGCTAATTTTTACATTTTTGGTAGAGAAGGGGTTTTGCCATGTTGCTCAGGCTGGTCTTGAACTCCTGACCTCAGGTGATCCACCCGTCTCGGCCTCCCAAAGTGCTGGGATTACCGGCGTGAGCCACAGTGCCCGACCAAACCTATCTCTTTTAACATAAGCTAAATCTCTTCTTATGGAGTGTGGTTATATTTGGATTTAGGTTCACCAATTTATTGTATGTCTTCTACTTACCATGTCTCCTTTTCTTCATCTTATCATTTCATGCCTCTGCTCATTTCTAACGAATCCATAGAATTGTCTTTATTCTATTCCATTTCCACTACTGCTGGAAGTGATATATTCTGCTATAAGACCACTATTTTCTGATTTAAAATAGATAAGACAGACCCTAGTATAAATAACTATAACTTGCTAAATATCCAGGATTACTCACACATGATTATCTTAAAACTCTGAGAAATAAGTAATTTACATAAAGAGCTAAGTGAGTTGTGATGAGCTTAAACTGAAGATGAAATCTTTTTGCAGACCTGTGATGCAGTGTTGCTAGATTTTCTGTGCACATTCTTCAAGGGGTGTTGGAAAGCAGCAGGTCAAGGGTCAGGTGCTCTGCTGCAGACACACTAGGATGGAAGGTCTCTGGAGAGACTGGGCCAGTGAGCATAAAGGAAGGCATCCCTGACTCACACAGAGGGGCTGCTCGCATTTGGAGTGGGGTCAGCCAGGACTATTGAGCCTAGAAACAGGACCCAGCACAACTGGCCCCAGAAAGGGAACATCTCCCTCAGAGTATGACCACTAGCCTCATTTTTCCCTTTTTTCTTGCCAAAAACGAGAAACAAAACAAAACGAACAAAAATGCAAAGAAACAAACAAACAAACAAAAACCCTGTTTTATTAACCCTGTGTTTATTAAGAATAAATATGTTTTAGTGTTACAATTTCTTTGAAGATACTCACCTAGGCCTCGTTTTCGAGAGCATTGAAGTCTGTTAACGAAAACATGGCGACACTTTGCGGTCTTTTAAACCATCCTTTGATTCTGAAAATCGCAGATCCTAAATGTGTTGGACGTGAAATGTATGAAGATGTCACTACTTTAGAATTTGTGACTTTCAATGACAGAGTTGGATTGAAATCTCCCCTCATGCGGTCTCACAGTCTGAGGTTTGCTAATGTAATTTAAAAGAACAGTCAAATGTCAGGGGAAGGACAGATGCTTCAACCACATCACAGAAGAAAACCAAGCTTCCTCCCCATTCACCAAGACAGCTTTTATCGGGGAGACTGTATATACTACAGCGTGTGTTCAGTTACTCAGCAGATACTTACTGAGTGATAGACAGCCCCGCACCTGCCACAGACTACATGGTTTGGAAGTGGCCCCTGAGCTATAGGGTCAACGTGCTGGAGAGGAGTGGTTGCTCACCAGGCCGACCAGTGAATGCACAGAATCATTTCAAGGTTTGAAATGATTGCAGTCATCATGAAGGAAGACCACAGTCTCCTAGAATGCATGGGTTTGTCTGGATCCAGTGCAAGGCAAGAATCCATGCAAGAATTCCTCTCTCAGCTCCAGCCACCCACACTGTCCCGGAGTCTGATTTTACTTTAACACCAAATGAAATTCCAATAGTTAGGACTTTTTCATTGTTTTGATGCATTTGTGATCTATTTCCTTAATTTACAAAGACTAAGCTGAGTGTGGTGACTCACACTTGTAATTCTAGTACTGTAGAAGGGTGAGGCCAGAGGATCGCTCGAGGATAGGAGTTTGAAACTAGCCTGGGCAACACAGTGAGACCTCATCTACACAAATAGTAATAATTTTAAAAATTAGCCAGGTGTGATAGCATGTACCTGTAGTGCTAGCTACTCAGGAGGCTGAGGCAGGAGGATTATTTGCACCTGGGAGGTCAAGGGTGCAGTGAGCTATGATCACCCCACTGTCCTCCAGCCTAAGTAACAGAACAAGACTCTGTCTTAAAAAAAAAAAAAAAGAAAGAAAGAAAGAAAAAAGACTAAAGAGAAGAGAAGAATCTGTATAGATTGTTAAAATTCAACACTTAAACTAAATTTAGGTTTTGTTTCTTATGTCTAGTATTTCAGTGAACTTTTATTAGTTAGTCACCACATGAGAATTGTTTAAAACATTGTATTGTACTTTAAAGCCATCTATGAGAAGTCACAGTTCCCTGCCCCAGCCACCTCCAACCTCAATGACTCAGCACCGAGAATTGCAGTGACTTTGGTTTTCTTCTGGGATCCTGATATTTGGAAATAACATGCACGATAGCCATTTTCCTATTTATTGATTTTAAAGATTATCCTATTGCCCATTGCAGGTGAGGACTTAGCCTTCTTGTGGCACCTTTTATCAGTTTTATATCACTCAGCCCTCTCACCACCAACTTCCTGTCCCTCTGTCCTGCTTACATGATTAGAACCCATGGTTGCTCATTGTCATCACTACTTATTATTGTTGCTAGCTAAGCAGAGCTCCCTGATTCTGTCTTCTTCCATGTATAGAATGTTGTTTGTCTAGAAGCTAATGATTGCCTGACTTTTGTTTGCTTAAGTTTGTTACATAAATTCCGAAAGATATATTAAGTTCATGGATTCATTTAACAAATATAATTGAGTGTCTACTATGTGTCAGGCCCTTGGGACGCCTTAGTGAATAAACAGACAAAGCTCCCCGTCCTGGAGGAGCATGTATTTAAGTTGGGGGCGACACAGAGTCAACAACAGATGCAGTGTTTATTTAGACCATATGCTTTGACTTTATGTTTATTTCTATTTTTTTACTTACAGATGTTTATAAACATAGTGTATTTTAAATGATAGCATATTTTAGAAAGTGATGTGTCATGGATAAAAATGAAAAAAAGGGAGGAAAAAAATGAATAAAAAACCAACCAAACAAACAAACAAAACGAAGGGAGAAAGGGAGATTAGAATTCCAGGAGAAGGGGGTGCAGGTGGTAGGGTAGACTGAATAGAAAGCGCCATTTGAACAAAGGTTAGGAGGAGATGAGCATGTGAAATGCCCATGCTCTATTTTGCCCACACAGGCTAATCTCTCCATCCCTTTTTCCCTGCACTCCTCATTCCCAGCGCTGCCCTCCTTGTTCCAGTCCAGGCCTGTTACCCTCCTGGAGCTTCCTGTGTGTCTCTTGCCATGCTGAACACCCTGTTTGTGGATGCCAGGCATTGTCTGTATGTGGGAAACACAGAAGCAATCTTCTGACTGCCTCTAAGGCTTCTCAACTAGCAAAGAGAACAGGATTCTGGGGCAGAAGTCACTTTTCCCGGGAGTTTTAGCGTAATGTCCTTGTCTCCCATCCACTGTGGCTACTGAGAAGTTCATTGCTCCTCCAATCCCCAGTCCTTCATTTGGAAACTGTCTTTTTTTCATTTTCCTCTCCCCTTTCTGGAAGCTTTAAGGACTTTTACTTATTCCTGGTTTCTTATGTGCTTTAA
>NW_012109696.1:2314068-2324498 GCF_000951045.1 Mandrillus leucophaeus | reverse complement strand
ATTGTTAAAATTCAACACTTAAACTAAATTTAGGTTTTGTTTCTTATGTCTAGTATTTCAGTGAACTTTTATTAGTTAGTCACCACATGAGAATTGTTTAAAACATTGTATTGTACTTTAAAGCCATCTATGAGAAGTCACAGTTCCCTGCCCCAGCCACCTCCAACCTCAATGACTCAGCACCGAGAATTGCAGTGACTTTGGTTTTCTTCTGGGATCCTGATATTTGGAAATAACATGCACGATAGCCATTTTCCTATTTATTGATTTTAAAGATTATCCTATTGCCCATTGCAGGTGAGGACTTAGCCTTCTTGTGGCACCTTTTATCAGTTTTATATCACTCAGCCCTCTCACCACCAACTTCCTGTCCCTCTGTCCTGCTTACATGATTAGAACCCATGGTTGCTCATTGTCATCACTACTTATTATTGTTGCTAGCTAAGCAGAGCTCCCTGATTCTGTCTTCTTCCATGTATAGAATGTTGTTTGTCTAGAAGCTAATGATTGCCTGACTTTTGTTTGCTTAAGTTTGTTACATAAATTCCGAAAGATATATTAAGTTCATGGATTCATTTAACAAATATAATTGAGTGTCTACTATGTGTCAGGCCCTTGGGACGCCTTAGTGAATAAACAGACAAAGCTCCCCGTCCTGGAGGAGCATGTATTTAAGTTGGGGGCGACACAGAGTCAACAACAGATGCAGTGTTTATTTAGACCATATGCTTTGACTTTATGTTTATTTCTATTTTTTTACTTACAGATGTTTATAAACATAGTGTATTTTAAATGATAGCATATTTTAGAAAGTGATGTGTCATGGATAAAAATGAAAAAAAGGGAGGAAAAAAATGAATAAAAAACCAACCAAACAAACAAACAAAACGAAGGGAGAAAGGGAGATTAGAATTCCAGGAGAAGGGGGTGCAGGTGGTAGGGTAGACTGAATAGAAAGCGCCATTTGAACAAAGGTTAGGAGGAGATGAGCATGTGAAATGCCCATGCTCTATTTTGCCCACACAGGCTAATCTCTCCATCCCTTTTTCCCTGCACTCCTCATTCCCAGCGCTGCCCTCCTTGTTCCAGTCCAGGCCTGTTACCCTCCTGGAGCTTCCTGTGTGTCTCTTGCCATGCTGAACACCCTGTTTGTGGATGCCAGGCATTGTCTGTATGTGGGAAACACAGAAGCAATCTTCTGACTGCCTCTAAGGCTTCTCAACTAGCAAAGAGAACAGGATTCTGGGGCAGAAGTCACTTTTCCCGGGAGTTTTAGCGTAATGTCCTTGTCTCCCATCCACTGTGGCTACTGAGAAGTTCATTGCTCCTCCAATCCCCAGTCCTTCATTTGGAAACTGTCTTTTTTTCATTTTCCTCTCCCCTTTCTGGAAGCTTTAAGGACTTTTACTTATTCCTGGTTTCTTATGTGCTTTAATGGCTTTGTATTTTCACTCATTTGCTGAGTCCACAGCGGTTCCTTTCAATTTGGAGAAAATAGATTTTACTAATACTCTCCTTCATTTGTTTACTCTCTTGCCTTCTGAACTTTAACACAGTAGACAAATGTCATGATGTTCTTGTGTTTTCTTTTCAAACGTCCATCTCTTTGTGTTTTTGTCCTGGAAGTTTTTTTAATTTTATCTTCCAGGTTTTCTGCTTTTTGTTTTGCTTCTGTGTGTTTGTTTGTTTTATACCTGATTATTCTCCTTTATATTTTCAAATGCTCACTTTCTTTTTTGGTCTTTGTTTCTTCTCTTTTAAAGCATCCTGCTCTACTTGTTTCTCTATGAAGATACTAGTTTGTTTTCCTTCCCTCCCTCCATTCCTTCTTTCCTTTCCTTCTTTCTTCTTTTCTCTTTTCCCTTTCCTTTTCTTTTTCCTTCCTTCCTTCCCTCCCTCCCTCCTCCCTCCCTCCTTTCTTTCTTTCTTTCCTTCCTTCCTTCTTTCTCTTTCTTTCTTTCTTTCTTTCTTTCTTTCTTTCTTTCTTTCTTTCTTTCTTTCTTTCTTTCTTTTCTTTTCTTTTCTTTTCTTTTCTTTTTTCTTTCCTTTTCTTTTTTCTTTCCTTTCTCTTCTCTTCGTCTTCTGTAAAGTATTTTTATCTGTAGAGTATTTTTCCTCCATATTCCTCACAGTGTCTGAGTGGTACATTATGCTCCTTTTTTGTGTGTGTTGATATCTTCCATAAATATCTAATAATCCTGAACTGAATCCTGAATCCTGAATCCAGGCACGTTAAGGCTGAGTCACCAAGACTTTACTTAGATGTTCTCCGTGTTGAGAGACTCCTTCATCAGTGGCTGGGCAGGAAGCCTTTTATTTCTGCCCTGCCACCTCCCAGATTCTTTCCTTTGGGTTCATCCATTTCTCTGGATAAGGATCCTGTGGCAGAGTGAAGGACATTGGAGGGGTGTGTGTGTTTCAATTTATTATTGCTAATTATTACAATGAACATCTTATGACTACTTAGTTGGAAGTTGTGTGTCTTATGAGGACTTAGTTGGAGGTATGTGCGTATTCCGGGGTGCCTCAACATGTGTGCCTAGCACTCTGAAGCACAGAGGGAAGGTTGGGAAAGTGTCTTGGAATTTCCCATTTAAACACCTCTGACTGGTATCCCCAACTCAGTCTCTGCAGTGGGAACCTCCTTCCTGGCCTTCCTTAGAATTGGGGATGGTGGTGGAGAGGTTTAGTGCATGCTAAACCTACCTGTTGAGTAACAGAATTCTATTGTTGTTGCTTAAAACATCGACGAATAGGTCATAAGACATTCATTGTAACAATTAGCAATAATAAACTGAAACTAAAGCAATTGAAATATGGAAAAAATGATATAAGCCTATGGTTAAATATATTGAGAAGAAAATAAAGTAAATTACCTCTAGGGGAATCTACTTGTCCCACGTTGCTCCGAACTGTCCTCATTTTAAAACTGGAAATCCCAAGTCTGGGAACCCTCTCAGGCTCAAGCAAACCAGCACAGCTGTTCACTCTACCCTATCTCTTCATGTTTGATAAGCATACTGAATTATAGTAGAAAATGTTAATCCAGTTATTTTCCTTCTAGCCAGCAATATTCACCATTGGATGCTAAATAATCACTGTTCTTTAAAAAGAGAAGCAGAAATGTCCAGGGAATACAAGTGGAGTGTCAGTGCAGAAATGATAGTAATTATTGGGAAGCAGAGCAGCATATGAAGCCAAGAAAGCTGAAGCTTTAAGGCTCCTCTAATCGCAAGTTTGTAATTTTGAAAATACTCTTCTTACAGAGGGTAGCCAGCCCTAAATTACATAAGCTCCAGGCCTCACAAAACCTCCAGGACCCACTCAGATAATGGATAATAGTGCTTATGATGGATGATAAAAGTTTTTTAAAACTTTTGTATTAAAATATGTATTTTAATTTAACACTTAATTTAACACTGTAGCAATCATGACAGTTCATTGTTGCATCTTGCCAGACACATTGATTTGTTGCTGCTACACATTATATTTGTGCTCTGTAATGGAGTTTCCCTTAATAGATTCTTGTTTACATGATACACTTAGAAAGTTTCTAATACTCTAATATTATGAAATATTTACTCATATTCTCTTCAAACATTTTGATTACATTAAATTTGATTTTGATCAAAATGAGATTTATTTTGATATAAGGAATGAAGTGTAAGGTTTCCGGTTATTCTTCCAATGCCTACCAATCTGTTCCAACACTATTTATCGAAAAATTTATTTTGTCTGCATTGAGTTGGAAGGCCAGCCCTCTCCTCACTTAAATCCACTTGTGGTTCACAAAGCCTGGCTGTCCTTCCCCGCCCTTCCCTGTGGCGCTGGCTTCTCCTCCCCACTGTTTCATCCCTGCAGTGGTTCCTACAGCTTACTCCCCAACAGGAAAAGTCCACCTGTCAAGACCTGTCTTTATTAGAAGGTTTAGGGCTCTTCCTGAATATTTTTCCCAGAAGGACTTTATATTCTTGTTGTCAAGTTTAAAAATAAAAAAAATCTTTCTGAAATTTTGGTTGCGATTACATTGTATTATTAGATAAATTTAGGCAAAGTCGAAAACTCAAAAACTTGGAAGCTACCTATCAGAAACTATTTTTAAAAATTTTTACTTTAGTCACAGACTTTCTCAAGAACAGTTTATAGATTTATTTATGTAGGGGAATTTCAGTGTTTTTATTTTTTATTAATAATGTTGAATAATTTTTATTAATATCAGGAATAAAATTTTATATTTTATTTAGTATTATTTTTATAGAGTAAAATATTCATTGTGTAACCAGATTCTAAAATTTTATATTTTTACATTTTTTCAAACAATAATCTTATATTTTAATATCATAAGTCAATACTGATAATTTTGGCTTCACTCTCTAGTGTGTATATCTCTTGCTCACCCCTGCCTTTAGTTTAAAGGCAATGGCATATATTTCTAGAACAATACTACAATGTATTTTTTCCTGTCCCTGATCTCAGTTGGTATGTTTCTGCATTTTCACAATTAAGTGCTGGCTCTTATTTGATATGTATCACCTATTACATTGTAATTTTTTATCTGATTATAAAAACATTCACTTATTTCCATCTTCTCAGCATGACTAAATTTTTGCTCATGGCTTTTCTCCTACATAACTATTCTATAGTGGCCTTGGAGAAATTGTAAGAAAAGAAGTTAACAAATGTGTTTTTTAAAGTTTGTGACAATCTGTACACGACACTAGGAAGAGACCCATGCCCCTACCCCCACTTCACCCCCAGGAAGCCCACAGGACACTGTTACCTCAAGCTCTGTGGCTACCAATCCTTGGTGACTATTTCTTTTATCAAGAAGATTGGCTTTGTCCAGTCACACAGCATCCTGGGCTTAATAGTCAAAAGGTGTAAACTCATGAGACCCCAGAGTCAGAGAGTCACAGAGGATGCTGAATGTTGACTGATGACACTGTGGCACTGTGTTAGCTCCATCAATGAAGAACACTTGAACCCATTCACATTTCCATCACTCAAAAGAAGTAAGCAGTCATGACTTTACATTTGTGAAGAAAAGTGCATCTCATTATATAGCCTTAGGTGAATGAAGCTTGGGGTGTGTGAGTAATTAAACCATCCTTGCATTCCTGTAATGAGCCCCAGTTGATCTTTATGTATTCTTTAATGGTCTGGTGGCTTTAATAGTATTTTCTTTATAATTTTTTATACATTTCTTAAGATTGGTCTATATTATTTGTGTGTTACCTTTCAAAAGATGTCTTATATTGTTTCATCTAAGTTTATTTCTTATTTGAATTATTTCATGTTTTTTAACATTTACTTTTCCTTTATAGCCTTTGCTATATGACTGTCTTCTTTTTTGTACCCTTTTGTTATTTAGAAAACATACTGTATATTTCTAATACTACTATAGTTGCCTCTACAATTTAAAATCATTGCTTATGCCACTCTTTCTTGATTTGTTAATGTTACAAATTAAACTAAAGCCATAAAGACCATCCCAGGCAAAATAAAGCTATTGGCACATTTCCACCTCTTTCATTTTCTGGTCCTCTCATTTCAGTTCAAGCTCCAACCTTTGTTATAATTGCTTGCAGTTGCCTTGTTTCAGTTTAGCTTTAATATTAATTTTATATTGTGTACCTCTAACCTTTCAATAGTAATGCATGTAAATTCTGTTTTACAGTCTTGACCACAGTTGTTCAGGTGAATTGTCTGTTTAAGTGGATCCAGTGGCCTTGCCAGTCCTTCTGTGCCGTAGCTTTCTGATTCTTAAGTTTGATGGTATAAGTCTCCTTGCTCAGCGAGTGAGCATCTCAGAAGTGTTGTTCAGAAGGATGATTGCTCCTGGATTTCCTGGCTGCTGGCTGCTTCTCTGTTGCTCCATGTCAGCTCCTGTAGATAGAATTCTGTCTTCTTTTCTCCACTTGGTGTCATCATTGAATTCTCACTCTCTTATGTTACCTGACAGTGTAATCACATTTTGTGAAATTGATTTGCTGAAGTCAGTCTTCTTCCAGAATATTTTAAAAATTTTAATGCCATATGCCCTTTTCATATATGTGTTTTTGTAGGGAGGGGTTTGTAATTTTTCTGTAGGTTCCATGTGAGATTTCTTTTTTCCCAACTCATTCTGACCAGGGCATTTCCATACAAGGCATTTATAGACCAAAAATGGAGCTGATCTCCCTGCTGCAGGCCTTGTTCCTCTGGCACATTAATTCTGAGTGCTTTATGGAACCAGTATCAATGGCTTGTAACAAGAATAGTGTTTTGTTTTGGTTCTTTTGAGATGTTCACAGTTTGTCAGCCTTTATTTGATTTGGGGAAAAGGTATCTGTACTACCTCACTTGCACCATCTCTCCCAAAATGACCACCATGATGTTTAAAATAAAAAATAAGTTTCAGAGACATGTGTTTTTTTAAAAAATAAATCCATCAAAGAATGGTCCATGCCTGTCAAATTATTGTATGGCCTTATAGTTACCAAAGACATTAACTCAGAACCTGGTGTGTTGACCAACGGGAGCGTTATTTCTGTCTGAAAACCATGCTGCTGCCTTTCCACCTGCGGTGAAGGATGCTTGTGAAAGGTTTCCCCAGCACTGGCAGTGGCCACACTCTCCCAGTGGCCAGTGTGCCCACATCTGGGGTGTGCCTTCGGTCTGCCTCTAAATGATGGGTCTCACGATGTTCCAAACTCGGGTGCAGCCCCGTCTGCCTGTCTGTGCTGGGATCCTGGCTCCACGATGTGCTCCTGCATCGCCTTGGGCACATTCATTAGTATTTCTGCACCTGTTTATTAATCTCTGACATGTGCACAATAATTAAACCTACCGCACAGATTTGTTGTGAGAATTAAAAATTTCATGCAGATAAAGCACCTCATTAAACATTAGCTATTAGCGTTATAGGAACCCTATAAACTAGAGGGATTTGGGCATTGGATTACTCAGCAGGGATCATCTGACTGTAGATGGTTCAGAGACTTGCAATAGATGTTGATTTCTTTAAGACAATGAGATTTTTAACTGTCTGTTCAAGGCCACTTAATGCCTTTTAGCTTGTAATACACAACTAACTGTACATTAAACATCTGCATTCAACTCTCCACTAATGTCAGCATTTCAGATGCCTTCACTTCTTCTTCAGGATAACCTTTTCTTTACTTCAAAGAATTTAATTTCCCCAGTTCTTTCCTGAGTTTGTGAATGCTAATGCAATTCTCTCTTGCAACTTGTGTGTATGTAGACTTTGCATCATAGGGGCATTTCAAGGAAGACATCACAACACTGCCTAAACTACCCAGACGCTGCTCCTTTGTTCTACATATGACTCTTCAGAATGAATTATTATAAATGCTACAAGGGTTGGCTGCTTTCCCATTTAAACCAGATGAACTAGAGAAGGAGGTCTTTAAATACAGCCTTTCTCTACCCCCAACTAATTGTAAGAATATTGAGCACATGTGAAACCACTGAAATCTAAAATAGAGTATTTTCTGATGTCTATATTTATATACATAAATACCAGAGAATCATTAGGCTCTTTTGCAGCATAGACCAATAAATTATGCCAACTATAATACAGCTAATTTCATTAATGAGATACCAGTACAGTATTTTCCTCCTCATATTCTCTTAGTTTTCTGGACCAGTGTTTTTAAGAGCAATAGATAAATATGACATTTTCAACATGATTCATCTGATAAGTTTTGTGACGTAATGGCTAAAGCTTTACATTGGGAAGCTAATTCCAAAGAATGAAACAGTAACTGTTGTTGAACTAGTTATTTAGCTGACTAACCTAAATATTTAACAATATTATTTAAATATTTTAAATCGTTTTTATAACCCTTTAGTGTCTGCTAATATATAGAACCCACTTGATGGGAAAAAGATTCAACCAATGAGTACCTAAGACTTAGTAAGAAAATCAGAAATAACTAATCTGAAGGTGCCTTGAAGAAGAATGAAGGCATCTCAAAGGTAGTTTCAAGGGACAGGAGCCAGGAGGTTACATAAATATTGTTCTACCTCCTCAATATGTTCATTTCCTGGAGGTGATTCATCTCCTCAAAGTGCCACAGTGTGAAGTCCTTCCTGTAGAGAATGGAATTGTTCCAGACTTATCAAGAAAGATGACTGTGATGTCACATGTTAGCCATATACTCTAGGCAGACCCCTGGCCTAACAGCATCTATCGGCCAGAAAAACTGTCTGCAGCATCTGATGCCCTCGTACCTGAGTCTCATCGTGGTAGCTATTTGAAAGCTTAAAAGATAAAACTTACAGATGCTTACAAATCATTGTAAAAGATCAAATCCTGTGTGGAAATGACAGTCAGTATTCCTGAGTCTGCTGTCATTTCAACTCTTCACTTTTCAATTCTTTGCCTAGACCCATCTACAGAGGTATAAGGATATGAGGTATACCTTATCATTCAGTTGCTGAATGGAATTGACTGCTTTCACCAATTTCTTTAAAAGCAAGGAAATTCGCTTCCCAGTTTTGTTTAGCATGAGCAAGCTAACCACTTAGAAAGCAATGTAGAGAGCTCGTGGATCCAATGATGTGACCAAGATATTCTTACTGTCTGACAGCAGAGAATGTCCCTGAGACTCCAGGCAGGATATTGATGTTGATTTCACGGACGGTGTCAGCTTGCTTGTGGATTTGATCTGTGTAAAATATGGATTCGATCCACTTCTTTGGTTTCTTTCTTAAAACCCATTAGATTTATGGTGATTCCTGGTGACCCTGTCACTGAAGACTTTACATAAAACCTTTGTGGATGGTCCTAACTGGCCAGTCCTGCTCGGCCCAGACCCTCACAGCCCCAGCACTGGTGGAGCTCAGGAGCCTTTGGAACCGGGCGGCTGCAGGCCAGCCTCAAAGCATCCGGGTTCGCTGCAGGAGGACACCTGGAAAAAATTCTCAGAAAATGGCTCAAGAGCCTGGAGAACATCATTTCTAAGTATTAATCTAAGAAACCCTAACGCAAAAGCGCCAGAAAAGCCCAGAACTAGATGAGGAGGGAGGCCATCATTTTAAAATCCTTGTCATAAGGAAGGAGTTACAGCGGGGAGGGTTCATGTCTGTAATAGAATGGGAAGCTGACAGTGTTCCCAAGAAATGAAAAGCCAAAGAACAGAAGCCCATACAGTTGCTAGTGAATCCTCCGCGATTTAAATTGCATTTCACACCTTGAGAAATGAATTAAACCATCTCCTGTGGGAAGGTCATTCATTTCAAAAGAAAGAAAAATGAACCTACATTACTCATGAAATGTTTAAATTCATGTTAGACACGTAGGCTTTCTCTAGAATACCACGAAATAGCTCCGGTGAGAGGCAGGAAAAGATATTTCAGAGGTTATAGACAATCTGTATGTGCATAATGACTAAGGGAAACCTGTTTGGAACGATCAAGGCCCTGAATAACTTGACACTGATTCAATACTGAATCATTCAGGACTTTTTGGAAAACCGCTCTGAGTAGATAATCAGCCAGAAAGTAGAAATACACAACTTTTACCAGGAGTAATGAATTCTGTAGTTACCTGGGTATAAAATAGATAGGCATCACATAAATTGCCATTGTCCAGTTAAAATATTCAAGCCCACAAGATTACTAAATATATACATTTATCCCAGGTCATTTTAGAGCTAAGCAATGTTAAATTACAAACTCACATCAGATTTTTCTCCAGCTGACTAGCCAGCCTTGCAGAAGTTGTATTTATCTGGGAGCAACGCAGCACAGTGGATAAGAACCCAGGCTCACTGGGCTTCCTTCCTGATCCTGCCGTCCAGCTGTATAATGCTGACCATCATCAACCTCTGTGGCTACAGACAGGGCCCTCGGTGTCTCTAGCCTTAGCTTCCTTGTTTGTGAAATGAAATTCTAACGCCATTGCCCTGTAAGGTTGTTCAGTGGGCTAATGTATGTGAATGGGTTACTTGGTGTGTGTGTGCGCTTGAAAAGGAACCAGAACTAGTCATGAGAGTCCAGGCCCTGGGCTTCCTGGGTTTAATCCCATCCCACACTACTTATGTCACCTTTCTGCACTTCACTTTTAGAAAATAATAGCATCGGTCCACATCATTGGTTTGCGGGGAAAATCAAACCCGTCAATAGATAATAGAAGAAAAAGCTTAGTGCCCCGCCTAGCGTTTGGTTTGTCCTGCAGGGGCACTGATTCTGCGTGGCTGTTAGTAACCAAATTCATATACTACATGTAAGGTGCGGCTGTTCGCTTTCTTACTTGCTGCAATATTTGAAGCCATCTGCATAAGCTTCATTTCGTCCCTTTAAGATTTGCAAATATTTTGTTAGAACTTCAGGCTTTAATATGTGGGGCTTGTTGTTGTTGTTTGTTGTTATTGCTGTAGTTTCATTGTTAACATTCCCAACAATGGGGTCATTTGTCCTAATCT
>NW_012109696.1:2296369-2313763 GCF_000951045.1 Mandrillus leucophaeus | reverse complement strand
CCACCAACCTGAAATATTTACTATCTGGTCCTTTAATAAGATATTTGCCAACTTTTGGGCTAGATGAAAGCATCCTCCAGCAAAATGCGTGTCTTAATCAAAAGTGCTGTCTCTACATCACCTTTCAATCCGGGCAAAATAACAGTGTTAATGGCATTGCAGCCATGAATTTCCAAGTAGTTCAGAAAACCTAAAGCTAGTGTCAGTCTGCGGTCATCTCATTATTAGCGTGCAAGTATCTTTTGTTGACTTAGATGATGTATTGTTTAGTAAATTTATCTTCTCAGCGATTTTAGGAAACATATTTCCTTTCTCAAGAAAATGGCTTGTCTTCAGGATAGGAAAATTTCCCTAGGTAAAGAAGCAAGTCAGATCTGAAATCATCAAATCTGTGTAACACACAAGCTTGTATTCTTGCAGCTGGCTTTCACCTAAACTGTGTGAGGAAGATATTTCCTAGCCAGCTGTTAAAATATCTAAACAAAGTCAGTGGTCTCATGATCACAGTCCATGAACTTTGTGGCAGAAGGGCCACTTCTCCCTGGGAATGTTAATATCGGTGTTGCCCAGGCCGGACGTGGTGGCTCACACCTAAAATCCCAGCACTTTTGGAGGCCGAGGCGGGTGGATCACTGAGGTCAGGAGTTTGAGACCAGCCTGATCAACATGGTGAAACCCTGTCTCTACTAAAAATACAAAAATTAACTGGACGTGGTGGTGCATACCTGTCATCCCAGCTACTCAGGAGGCTGAGACAAGAACTTGACAGAGGTTGCAGTGAGCTAAGACCGAGCCATTGTACTCCAGTCTAGGCAATGAGAGCGAAACTCCATCTCAAAAAAAAAAGGGTGTTGCACAAAATGGAGGCCCTAAAATTCTTGTTTCCATGCTGCAGTGGGCTTCAGCAGCTTCTCTTGGGAGTTAATCAAGTATTTAATATCATTTTTCTGTTTGAAAGGAGGGATTTGTAAGGGGCACTGGTAGTCTTTTCTTTCCCCTTATAAACCTTCATGGCATAGGACATGAAAGGCCTGTTCTTCCCGCTGTGACCATTTGCTTTCATTCTCTCCCCAGGCGAGGTGGAGAACACCTGTGCGGGCTCTTCCGGCATCATTGAGATGGCATTCACTTTCTTTTCGTTAGGTATAAATAAACCCATCCAGTTACCGCTGCTTGGGAGCATTGTTTTCTGCATCCTTTCAACCTCCCCGTCCTTCTCATTTTAGAAATTCTAAAATTTCTCAATAGTTCTTATAAGAGTAAATATTCCAAAATCACATAGTTTCCATGTAATGGCCACATAATTACATCATTTTTACCCATGCCAGAAAATCACTAAGAGGCAATACAACAAAATTAATGTCTGTGTCTCTGTGATTTTTTTTTTTAATTCACATTTACCAGTCAGGTCTTTAGTGGTTCTTTGCTGATTTTCAGAAGGGATGTATATACTAAGTATAAAACAATACTGCTATAGGGAAACGTGGCTTCCCCTCTGGTACACAGGCTGAGGGACTGAATGTCTGGAATCCTGTGGACCACATGTGAATGAGCTCCCTTTCCCAGGTGAGGATTGAGGAGGAGAAGAGGCAGGGGACAGGATGAGGAAGAGACAAAGGAATGAAATCATGGTAACCACAACCAGCCCTTCCTGAGCACTTCCTCCCTGCTAGTCCTCCCAGCCTGCCCAGCACTGCATAGAAAAGCTACTGTGACCATCTCCCCTTTGCAGAGGAGAGAATGGAGACATTGGTGTCCAATGATTTCCTGAAGGCCGTCCAGCTGGCAAGGTTGGAGCTGAGATTGGAACCCAGGCATCCTGACTGCAGAGCCACTGCTTCCCTAACCCTGCACCACAAGGCCTCAGACACAGGAAGGCTGTCCTCGGGTGGTCAGCCAGCCAGGGTCATGGACCAGGGCAAGACTTCACAAAGAACTTTGATTTGTGTTGTCCTGTTGGTGCCTGGTTATAACTTTATGGATTTCTATATCCACAGGCAAAAGCAAATCTGCTGAAACACAGGTACATTATGGTGAGCCCAAAAGGAAACTTCTATATTTATTTATATATATATATATATATTACTATATTTAAGAAATAACATAGCTCTGTGTCTGTGAATTGAGGAGGGTGATGTTCATTGTCAACTGGTCAACCAATGTTTAGTATTTTTACGTGTGCTCAGTCCTGTGAGTTTCACAGAGGCATTGATGAAACGTCAAATTATAAAGCGTAAGTTTTGTGGACAGACAGCATGGCCCCCTCTAATGGAAAGGAGGCTCTAGTCATAGTCAAGCCACCAGCCTCTCACCCTTGCAGCCTCAGGAGATTTGAGTAGAAATTTCTACCTACAGTCTAGATTCCTCTAGTGTCTTATTCATTCTGCAGTCACAGTGATCCTTCTAAAATACAAACCTGGGCCAGGCACAGTGGCTCACACCTGTAATCCCAGCACTTTAAGAGACTGAATGGGGTAGATCACCTGAGGTCAGGAGTGTGAGACCAGCCTGGTCAACATGAAGAAATCCCATCTCTACTAAAAATACAAAAAATTAGCTGGGTGTGGTGCAAGTCTGTAATCCCAGCTACTTGGGAGGCTGAGGCAAGAGAATGGCTTCAACCCTGGGAGGTAGAGGTTGCAGTGAGCTGAGATTGTGCCACTGCACTCCAGCCTGTGTGAGAGAGTGGGACTCCAGCTCAAAAAATAATAATAATAATAATTTTAAAAATAAATATAAAATAAAATACAAACCCAGTATAGACATTTCTCCAAGTCCGGCCTTCCATGGCTTTCCATTGTCATTTGCTTGGTATCCAAATGCTGTGTGGCCTCCATGACCCTCCAGGACCTGCTACTGCCTCCATGACCCTCCAGGACCTGCTACTGCCTCCTCCAGTGTCTTCACGGACCCTGTCCTAGCAGCCCTCATTCCTGCCACACTGAAGACCTCTTTGCCCTGCGGTCACCATAACCTTTCACTGTTGACTTCCTGCACAGCCTATCTTAACATCTACCCCTTCTTGGGACACATTTGTTTGTCATTCCTCTTCATAGCCATTCTTAATGTCCAGGGAGGCCCTCGATTGGGTCTGACTGGGTGCACGGGCTTGTGGTGCCTGGCCCATGGGCCCCACATGGTGTCTGTGACAGGGATAACAGGCTTTCCTTCATTCCCTTCAACACAGCGAATGCCGTGGATAGAGGGAAAGGCACAGGCGGTGCGTCTCACAGGAATGGAAGCCACAATGACCCTGTGAGTCTAGGGGACCCAGTGGAGGACACAGAGGTGGAGGGCACCTTGACAGGCCATTTCCTGGCCTGTGTGCAGGTGGCAGGAAAAGGCTGTGATGGTGTCACGGTTTTCTTGCTCTTTTTTAATTTATGAGATGTAATTGCTAACATTGGTTTTCTGGTGATGGCACTGGCACATTCTTAGCTCGATAGATGTGGCACTGAACCTGAGGACAGTTAGGAGTCATTGCCTCGTGTGGCTCTGTGTTCCCAGCTTCCTTTCTCGGTTCCCTCACACAAGTCCTTTGTGTGAGAAGAAAATATTCAGTGGGCAAAGTGGCCTCCTGCCCAGGACGAAACCCTCAGAGCTCCTTCATGCTGTTTCCTCTTGATCTGCAAACCAGTCTCTTTCGTTCCCTTAAAATATGTGGTTTCATTCTTGCTGTCCCTTCATCACCATGTCTCTCTTCAGCACTGTCAGAAAAGAGCTGGCCAGAGAGCACCCCAGGCCGGATTTCGGGAGCGCAGACGGTCAGGTCTGTCCTGGAGCTTGGATGCTATGAGAGGGGGTTTCTGTGTCCTGAGATCATGAGCAGCTGTGTTTCTATCCTTGTCCGTGCCTTTCCAATGTGCTTGCAGTGAGCTTGCGTTCCTTTCCTTTAAAAGGTTAAGAGTTTACTATATTACTGAGGCAGGGGCCACATACAGGGCAAGACTGCCAAATTGAGCGTTTGGTAAAAAAGCAACCAGTGGACATGTTAGTTAGGTACTTGGAGTGACCAAATGAACCCTTAGGTCTGGACGTAAAGGAAGCAACACCGGAGACTTGCCATCCTGTGGTATCTTTGCCAACACAGCCCATCTTTACTCTAACAGCTCAGGGGCCCTTTCCTGGGAGCTTTGAACTCCCAGAACCACTGACCCACTGGGGCTTGTGGACATTCAGAGAGGTGGGGGGTGGAGGCTGCAGGTCCATGTGCGTGAGCCCTGTGTCCTGGGAAATGGGGAGCCTTGGAGAATTTCAAATATTATAGTAGTGCTGTGTGTTCATGTTCACACTGAAAACACTTCTTGGCAGCAGAGTGGAGATTGGCTTTTATCAGCTCAGACTCAGAAGCTAGGGGACAATTAAGGAGCAATGCCTGTGAAAAATGACAGGGATCTCATATTGGAGTTCTGCAAAGAACCAGAACCAATTGGTTGTGGATGTGCCTGTGTGAGGTAAAGGCTGTCTTGGTTGCAATCCTCTATAAGACTTCTAAATAAAACTAACTTTAATTCTTTAAAAGCCTGCCTTTTCTTTAGCTGACAAGAGACAAACGAAGGAACTGGCTTATGTGATTGTGGGAACTGGCAAGTCCAAAATCTGCAGGACAGATCAGTGGACCAGAAATCCAGGAAGGAGTTGCAGTTTTGCAGTTCAAGTCCGAAGCCCAGAATTCCCTCCTTCTGGGGAGACCTCCCTCTATTCAGGCCTTCAACAGATTGGATAAGGTCCACCCCCATTATGGGAGTCATCAACTTGACGCAAAGCCTACAGATTTGAATGTTTATCTCACCTAAATATGCTTTCACAGAAATGTCTAGAATAACGCTCAGCTAAATAGCTGTCTACTGCAGTCTAGACAAGTTGACATATCAAATTAACCATCACAGACCTGGACACAGCCACCATGAATATCAGGAGGGAGTAGCTTTGCTGGAAAATCGGGAAGCAGAGTCTGTGTGATTTGGTGGGGTCAGAAAAAGGCTGGAGGATGAAGCCAGGGGCATCCCACTTCTGGGATGACAGGAAGGGCAGGTGACAGGAGAGGAAGAGGGAGCAAAGATGGGGACCACTGGACCGAGATGTCTGTAATCAATGGTTTCTATGGCTGTGGAGCACAGCAGAGAGGATGCGGGTGTCGACACCAGACAGAAGAGAAGACGTCTTACTCTGATGAAAAAAGTAGATAGAGGGAAAAATTATTTTTAAAAAGTGCACACACGTACCTGAAACATTTATGTTCACTTAAAAGACATAATGTGCATTCATTTGCTAATTCTTTTAATTATGAGCCGAACTGTTTTTTGAGTAGAGTCTGCCTGTGGAAGGATCTAAGTAGATTATTTCATAGAACATGCTCATTGCATATAATTTCCAGTTTGAGTTTGTTTAAAGAAGGATGAAACTTGTCCCATTTATCTGAGTGGGAAGTCATTTTAAAATTTTTATGTTTCCTCAATATTTTACTTTTGTCTCAGCCACACCTAATTTGACAGCAATGCCATTTAATGACTGGTCTCAGCTGAGTCATTCCAAAGATTTTACTTCGTTTTCACAGAAACAGCTTTTCTTTTCTAATGCTCGTGTTTCATAGAGCTACACCAAATTTAATTATATTACATAATTCCAATAACAAGTTCAGCTGCCATAAACAGATTGGAGGACAGACTCAGCCCATTCCCTGCGAGCCTTGGAGTGGCAGCAGAAGGATACTGACATCCCTGGGCAAGGCTGGCACCTCACCCACTGGCGCTCAGCGTGGTGTGGGCGGCCGCCAATGTGCTTTGCCAAGGGATGAAGAGGCGCAGTGAGTCTCATGTGTCAGTTCAGGATGACTAAAGAAGAGTTTCTAACGAGGCTGGAAGTAAACCAGTGAGCAGGGAGGAGCCCATCCAGGCAGCACATCTAGTGTCCAGAGATGAACGGAGCGACAGGTAGAGAGCCACTAGCACAGAAATAGATCCAGAGAATACTCTAGTGCTCTGCCCTCCAGAGAGTACAAAGCCGAGGCTTCTCGCACAGGAAGTTCTATACCCACTGGAAAACCACTTGTGTGCTTCCATGTCGGGGTAGCAGAAGAACGTTTGTACCCTGAACAGTTATCAGTACATCCATTACAACCTTCTATGTCCAAATGCAATGGAAGTTTAAGATCTTGCCCTGAGGGTAGGACATCCTTGGCTAGGAATATCTCCACAGTTCTTAAGCTGAGTTGTTTAGGAGGCTTGAAAGAACGTTAATATTGGAGATCTTTACCTTTACTTTTCAGATATCTGTATTTCAATATTGGAAGAGTCAGTATATAAGGAAGCAGCTGTGGTCCCTCCCCAGTCCGAAACCCCTTTGGTTCTGGGAGGGTCCCTCTTTGAGAAGGAACTCAAGCTTCCATGACTTTGCACTCACACAGGCTAAGTCATGCGCTGTGGGCCAGCAGCCTGCTGCAGACACGCTCTCCAAAATCACGAGGGCTGTGCAGAACCAGAGAGCCTGCTCCTCAGAGGAGCTCAGATGGGCTTTGCTGAGATGCTAATGACAGGGAATGAAAGCATCTGTTTTCCTCCGGAAGAATCGATTGACCAGACTCCCCCGCCCTCCCCAGTTTTTTTTATTGGCACATCCTAGTTAGTCCTCATAATGGTTGAAAAATAAAATTAGTACAACTTTAATACAAGAAATTGAGGCCACAAAGGGGAAGGGAGGATAGCTCAGAACTTTTGTGGTCAGTCTCGGGGATTTTCTGAAGAACTGGATGTTACATTTCCAAAATCATTTTTCCAAAGCTGCCAGTCATCCAGGCCCCCAGGGCTTTGCACAATTTCAGATTCCTGACCCCTAACCCCTAGAGGGCCAAGGCCATCCGATTTCTGGTTCACACAGAACAGGAGCGAGACCAGGAATGTGCAGGTGTTTGCGAGCCCACAGCAGCCGCACCTCTGTGCTACTGTTGGGCATGAGAACTTGGATGTTAAGCCTGGTAAAGAGGGAGTTACCTCTTACTCAGACAGGGCTCAACCTCAGATGAATTAGGTCTAGATCGTTAGGTTGCCTACCCGTGTGTTACCACCCCAGGAGTTTTTAGTCCACAGCAAAGTTAAGTTATTTGTAGTAGAAACCGTTGGCTCAATGGGTGGGTGTTGAAGGGGCACAGAAGCAGCAAGGGAGAGGTGCCCTTCCAGCACAGAAACCTGAAGAGGGTGAAATACTCCTGTTCTTTTGAGCAGGGCAGGAATGATTCTGATTGTGACAGTAGTGCTGTTTTGAAGAGGGGACTGGCAGTACAATGTGCTTCTCCTTGCTTCTGGGAGCTCAGTCTCCACATACAGAAGACAAGGCTGGTAAATGTGATCAATGCTGGAGCCCTTCCCGGTGCATAGAGGGCAAAGATGGGGACCACTGGCTCTGGATGCCCTTTACCCACGAGACATAGAGGTCTGTAAGCAATGGCGTATATGGCTGTGGAGCACAGCAGAGAGGATGCAGGAGTCAACACCAGACAGAAGAGAAGACCTCTTACTCTGATGAAAAAAGTAGAGTGCCTTGCTCTTCCTTCCAGTCGTCCCTGGAAAGTGGGCAGAGGGGCAGCCTCCCAAGAACCAGAGCGCTGTTGCCATTTAGAGTTGACTGGTTTCCCTTTTAAAAGGGAATGCAAAAGCCCCCACGGTTCTGCAGAGGAACCCTCTGCTGAGGGGTTTTTGTTGAAAGAGGGAATTACTGAGGCTGGCTGTTTTGAAAAGCAAGGTCAGTTTCTTTGGTCTGTGTGTCTCATAATTCCATGTTCCTGTCTTTCCCCCATCACTGAAAGCTCTGTAGATCATACTGATTCCTTTGAAGATAAGATCTGATGACAGGATGGTGAGACAGGAAAACCTGGTAAAAATGGCATGCTGGCCTCAGAGCAGTAACTCCTCACACACCTTTGGCTCCTCACAGTCGCCGAAGTTGACGCCCACGGCGCCGCCTTTGCGGGGAGCTTTGATGTCCTCAGTTTGGCTTTGTGTGCTTCAGCGAAGAAATCCTGCATTTAGAGGTGAAAACAATTCAGTGTCTGTCCGGCTCATTGTAAATCTCTCCTTCGGTTTCACAAGTCAGGCAAAGTGGTTTGACTTTGAGGCTGAAGAAAATGAAGTGATTGTCAAGTTGCAAGCTTCCAAATGCTCACAGCGAGCCCTGAGGTGCTGGGCCCTGATCCTTACCAACCAGTCATCAGAAATGGACTCTCCGTTCCCATGTGAAAAACCAGACCAGACCCTGGCATTAACTCCTAGATGGACACCTCCCAGGAGACAGTCTGAGGGTACTGCCCTGCCAGGCAGTGTCAGGAGCATCTCTGAAAACCAACTGCGGCTGGGAGGGATGGGCTGGAATGTTGCTGTCATTTCTGATGTCCTGACTGCTGGGTTTTTGGAGGATGTGATTTCTGATGTACTGACTGGTGGACTTTAGGAGGATTTGGAGACTGCAGTGCATTGCTCCAGAAGGCATCGTGTGTGGGCACGGTGCAATCTGTCTAATAACTCGTTCTACCTGTTGTGCTCATTTGTGTACTTGGTCATGGAGATCAATGTTTATTTCAGAGCTGGACTTCTACCTTTGAACTTGCTTGAAGTGTAGCTGGCACCAGGTGATACTGATGAAGCATCCTTTGTCCTAGGCCCATAGTAAATCCCCAAGCCAGCCGAGGAGGACGACCCTTGGCTAAAAAGACCCTTGGCCACCTGTCAGACAGGCTTAGGACATCAGTGTCTCCCAAGTTCTGCTGATCTTGGGTTCTGTGCTTTCAGCTTACAGCTGGCCTGCACTCTTAGTTAATTTGTTAACTAATGTTTTCCCTGTGGAAGAGGCAGATTTTTCCAGTTGTCATCTGTTTATTGTTGAATGTGCATTGTTATCTTTAAAACATTCAATTTACTTACATTAGATCTTAAATTATACACGTGAAGATGCTGCTATTTTATATGAAGACAAGGTTGTTGTGTCTTCAAAAACCAAGCAATATTGATCCTGTCAGACCACGTTGGCAGCTGTCTTGACCCCTGGGTCATTGAGTCTGCAGTGTATGAGTATCTGGGTATAGCCAGTGACATGAACGGTTTCATTTAGAACAGCCTACTGGGAAGTTGTGACCCACACACCAGCATGCGGAAGTCAGGAGTCGCCACGTGTTAACTCCGATGCTGAAGAGGCACGGCGTAATGAATGCTGTGTTCTAATGTTGCATCTCACGGCATCCAGCACCCACCCCTCTGGACTAAATCCAGCTGGCAGCTGGAGCCCTGACACTCATCAATGCCTCGTGTAGGCTTGTGCCGTGACAAGGATTCTGCCCCACTGTTGTTCTCTGTCTTTATTGTGTTATGAGAGATTCCTGTGTAGGATTCCTAGAGTTATTCTTGAAAATAGAACCACAGAGTGCTGGATGGTGAAATTTCAAAAAGAATCAGCAGGCAAAAGACCCTGAAACTAAATTCTGAAAGTGAGGCTCAGGGAGACGTGCTAATGTGAAAGCCGCAGGCAGAACACGGCTGCCGTGGTGGGGCTTGGCCCTAGGCAGCAGCTGGGGTCCAGCCCAGGGCTGGCCTCTGCGTCTGAGCTGTCATTAGGACACATAATCTGCTGGTGTGGTGCGTCATGACGAGGGACTTTACTAAACCCTTTTTGGAAACTGGTATTTTCAAAGAAAGCATTACATGCAAAAGCCAAAATGTCATTTAAATTTTTTTTAATGGGGAAGAGGGAGTCATTTTGTTGAGAAATGACTAAAGACTGTTTGGCATTAGGGATATTGCATATTGATTAGATGGTACCAGGAAATCCTGGGTAGACTGTTAAGTGAAGGCTATAAACCCCATCACTTTTCTGGGCAGTGTTGAGAGCCACAAAGGCGCACCCTGGGAGGGAGCCTTGGGCAATGGAGGTCCTGAGGGTCAGTGGGAACTGCGTCTCCAGAGTCCTGCCTTGGAAACTGACTGATTTGGGTAATACCAGCCACTTTGCATTCTTCCAGTTGGTGGACTTAGGAAAACCAAAACAAAGCGAGAACCCTTGTGGCCACTGGTGAGCTACTGAACACAGCTTGTTACCGTTCATGGAACCCTCAGACATTAGCACAGAAGCTTGCGTGGATTTTGACTCATTCGTGAGCTGAAATGAAGACATTCCCCTAAAGCTCGGTTTTTTAAACAAAACAGACATTCGGTGTTTCCAGACGTGGTATGAAGGAGCTTTGTTCAGGAGGACTGTTATAATGATGTGCAGCTAAGAGAGAAGGCAGAGAATGGATCCACCCAGTTGGAACGTCTTAAGGTGGTGGAGACAGAAGACTTAACGAGGCGGTGTGAAAAGCTCTTGAACAGCCAACACAGTGTAGAACACCCATTGTAATTTATAAGGCTGCATGATTGAGAGAGCAAATGTAAGAAATGGGAGGAAAGTTAAAAACAACAGGAAAGCACACAGAAGCGGCCACAGAGTAACCGAGAGGCTTTACCTGCAGAATTATCACAGCCAGGAAGCCAATAATCAGTCTTTCATAATGAGGATATGTAATTTAGGTGGCTTAACAGGGAATTAAAGAAAAAACACTAATCTTGTTGACATTGAAAAATTGAAGCATTATCACAATCCATGTAGGGCAACTCCTACAACCCTGACATGTTTACTTTCTATGTGGACACAATTTACATTTTAGTCTTTTTATAATTTTCTTAAAACTACAATTGTATCTTTTCCGTATAAACACTTGGTGCAAAATAATTCAAAGCTTCTACAAACCAAAGAATGTAAAACTATCATGGTGCTCGATCTCAAAGCCGTAAATCATGTGGTGTGTTCGGGGTGGAATCAATTCTGTTTCCCATCAATTTCCCGCTCCTTCGAGGTTCTGCCACCTAATTCATCCTCGGGATTTTCAGAAGAGTCCAAACCTTGGCTCTAAAATTACTTGAGTCACAGACTCCCTGGAGAACTTGAGGAGAGGCCCTCATCATTTTGCTCAGAAATCCCGTCCAGCCAGGCATGCATAGAACTGGGGCAGTTTCAGGATATTCCTGGATCTCCTGGAGCTTGAGGTCCAAACCTTTTGTCTGTATTTTCTTACTTAGATACCTGCATACCTCGATCCAGATTGTGGAATTAGAGAAACACTGAAATGTGTTTATAAAGGCTTTGAAGTATAAGAAAAACGCTTGTTTTGGACAATGAATTTTTATTTTTATTTATTTATTGTATTCTATTCTATTTTTTGAGACAGAGTCCCGCTCTGTCACCCAGGCTGGAGTGCAGTGGTACAATCACAGCTCACCACTGCCTTGACCTCCTGGGCTCAAGTGATCCTCCTGAGTAGCTGGGACTTCAGTTGTGTATCTCCTCACCCAGCTAATTTTTGTAATTTTTGTGTGGGAGACAGGGTTTTGCCATGTTGCCCAGGCTGATCTCAAGCTTCTAAGCTTAAAAGTCCTCCTCCTAGGATTATTCCTCCTGCCTCAGCCTGGAATTACAGTGCTGGGATTACAGGCATGAGCCACCACACCCAGCCTAGCCAATGAATTTTTTGAATGTTGAATAAAACTTGCATATACCGCCTGCTCTTGACCATGTTAAAAATATGTTTACACACAGACAGCACCGGAAGCAGGAGTGAGGAAATCATCGCAGTGATGTTCGTAGGAGGAATCATAGTAGATTTCCCTTCTCCTTTCTGTCTCTCTCTGTGTAACTTGGGTCCACAAATGCCATCCTCGAGAATACTTCTCCCAGGTGCCATGGCTGCTGCCAGAGGCACCTCCGGAGTTCCTGGCCAAGCTCCCTGGGTTTCTGCTTTGACACCTAAACCTGAGGGTGACTGTGGGATTCAGTGTGGGAGCACAGGATGGAGGCTCAAAGGAAAAGCCTGGGCATCTTCACAAGTCCTCGGGTTTACTCTGAGATTCAGGAGCAAGTCACTGTTGCCCTAACTCTACTCAGTAATGCTGTAGAGTGGAACACAGGATGCCCCTGCCCTGGGTCCTCAGCACAGACACAGCTGAAGGCAGAGCCTTGCAGGCAACCCCTGGGTGGGACCCTTGGTGCCCTGCACTGATGTGCTGCAAGGAGGTGGTGAGGAAGCCAGCTCCCCTCCCATCCCCTTGTGACTGGCCCACAGGGGGTTGCACAGGGAAATTAACATGAATGGAAATCGTCAAGTCCTCAGAAGTGACTCCAGGAGGGAGCTCAAGCCCTCCGTCCCAGTGAGTCCCTGTTATGGGGCCATGATTCCCCTTCCTCTTGACAACCTCTCCAAGGTGCACACCAAGTCCTCCTGCAGATGGGCTTGTGCAAAACCAGCTGAGGCTTGCTAGACACACTCAGGCACAGTGTCTCGATCAAAGGTGATCCCACTGGACAAAGCCTGGCTCCAACTCCACTCCGCACCCCATCACCTGACAACGTGCATGTTGACGGGGTATGCTTTTATCACCAGGAAAGAAAAACACATTTACAAGCATCCACAGCTGCTAACAAATTGAAAGAAAGATACTCTGACATCTTGAGCCTCCTGCTGGAAGAATGCGTGATCACTTACGAAATAATCATATGAGAAAGTTGAACCAGAATCTGAAGAAGCCTCTAGAACAAACTACTAAAGAATTAAAAATAGAGGACAGAAGAACACAAGAACCAACATCACAGAGATGTAATTCCAAGAATCCTGTAATGAGCAAAAAATCAGCTTCCACACTGTGGAAGACTCAGTAAGGGAAAGAGCCTCTGTCTTTAACGAATACATCGAACATAAAAATAAACAAAATTTAAGGGAAAGCCTAAAGCCTGCAAGAGAAGATGTGAATCTGTTGCACAATCTGGACTTTATTTGGATTCCTCAAACAAACATATCAAATTAGGATATTGATGACACAGCTGGGAATTGGAACACTAACTCTTCAGGCATGTTAAAGAATCATTAATGCTGTAGATGTTATGATGATATTATGGTTATGTTTTTAAAAAATCCTTATTTTTTAGAGATTCATATGAGATATTTTCAAGTCTGGAATCACCTTCAAAATGCAGTAGGGGTTGGGGACATACACTGAAATTGGGAGAGTTGAGTGGACAGGAACCCATAGATGTTTTGTATTTTATATGTTTGAAATTTTACATTTTTTAAAAAAGAAGAGAACAGACACACTGTGCCGAATAGGGTTCTTTCCAAGTCCACTGGAACCCGAAAGCCAGAGGAAGGGAAAGAATGGCATAGCATGAGTCAGGATCAGGAAGGTGAGAAACAGCAGGGGCAGGAAGGCTCTGGTAGGAGAGCTCACTCGGGAACAGTGGAACTGAAAATAACTGCACACACATGACCGTGGCTGGGAAATCTTGCCACCACCTCCACATCAGGTGTGGGGCCGCTTCTGTCAGAGTGATGGAGCCATCCCTCACCGAGGTCTCTTTGTCCCTGCCCAGCTGGTCCGTGGGGAACTGGAGTGCCTGCAGTCGGACGTGCGGCGGGGGTGCCCAGAGCCGCCCCGTGCAGTGCACACGGCGCGTGCACTATGACTCGGAGCCAGTCCCGGCCAGCCTGTGCCCACAGCCTGCTCCCTCCAGCAGGCAGGCCTGCAACTCTCAGAGCTGCCCACCGGCATGGAGCACCGGGCCCTGGGCAGAGGTAACCTGGGCGGGGTTGGCATGGGTGGTGGCAGGGCCCCTGCATGATCTGCTGTGTTGCACGTGGCCCTTGCTGGGTGCTGATCCTGACTCTTCTGTGCAGTGCTCACACACCTGTGGGAAGGGGTGGAGGAAGCGGGCAGTGGCCTGTAAGAGCACCAACCCCTCGGCCAGAGCGCAGCTGCTGCCCGACACTGTCTGCACCTCAGAGCCCAAGCCCCGGATGCATGAAGCCTGTCTACTTCAGCGCTGCCACAAGCCCAGGAAGCTGCAGTGGCTGGTGTCCGCCTGGTCCCAGGTAGGTGCACCCTGGTCTCGGGGGAGCAAGGCTGACCAGATTTCCCCACCAGGACTGCCTCTTCTCTCCTGGTTTTCCTCTTCCCGCTCCTCTCTCTTCTCCCTTTTTATCTCTTCTCGACTTCCTTGCACTGCCAAGTTTCTGTTCTGCCAGCTTCGGACCACCCTCTCGGCTTCCATCAACTTCATGGGGTTGCTTAATTTCCTTTGGCTTCTGAATCATGTCCTGGGGGCATCTCACACAGTGGCATCCATGTCCTTATCACTGGTCCGGCGTGGAGCAGAGGACGAGAGGGTTGAGGGGGTGTGAGTGTGAGAATAGGGGTTCACTCGTCTCATTGACAGTGGGGCCCTGGAGACTCACCTAACTCCTGAGTGTGGAGCAGAGGACGAGAGGGTTGAGGGGGTGTGAGTGTGAGTGAGAATAGGGGATCATGTAACTCCTGGGCAGGTGTAGCCACATGCCAGGAAATGCGTGACTCCTGGAGAGCAGGAAGAACATGGGTTGCTTGGAAAGAAACAGTACCCATCTCCTGAGACAAGTTTCGGGGGACAGCTGTTCTGTTTGTGAAAGGAAACTCTCCTGTTAGTTTTATTGAAATCGGTCACCTGGTGCTGCAGGAGGCTGGGAAGCCCTTTCTTCTGCACCATTCAGGAGCTGTCCTGGACCCCTTCATCATGGGAATAACACTGGAATCATTAGTTTGGAATACTGATGGTTTCATGACTAGCTTTGGACCAAATGCTTCCAAAAGCGCTTCGGAAATCTTACACCCCACAGCGTGGTAACAGCACCACCAGCCAAGCATGAACCTGTCTGAACAGGGTATTGAGAGATTACCGTGACCCAGAGCTGTGCCTTTGTATTGCCACAGCAGTTGTGGGAAGAAAGCTCTTCCCTGATCCCACGCTCCTCAGGGAGGGACCCAGGTCTCATCAGGCACTGTGTTTTCCCCACCTTCCAACGATGCCTTCTTTGTTCAGATTGGTAGGAAGTGCCAAGCAAGGCATTGAATCCTGTTGAGACACTGTTTCAGTTTGTCACTAAAAAATAAGAGCACCCTTGCTTGCTTGAGTGAACTTGCCATTGGTAACAATGTACCTCAGGTCCTCTTTCACCTGGAGGGTAGGAATGAGTGTCCCATAGAACCAAATGCACTGTCATTGGAAAACACACATCCCTGGGTGCATATCCCTAGAGGCAGAGTCTACAGAAAGTAAGTGACACGGCTACATAATCTGTGGGCTGTGTCCAGGTAGAAAGTCTTTGCCCTGAAATTTAATACATGCACACACACACATCCCACACCACACACACACGCATGCCAGAGTTTCTCTCTTAGACCTAGATCAGCGAGCAACCAAGAGGAGTGTTCCAACTCCTCTCCATCTTCCATCAGGATGCACAAAAAGCACACCTGTAAGCCTAAAGATGTGAATGCGAGGTCAGGACCTGGGCAGGTGTTGCCACCTGGGCTTCTCTGCTGGGGAACCTGAGGCCATTTCAGCCAGAGGTCCATTGGAGCTGCACAACATCGTCCACTCTACCCCAGCAGGAGACAGCAACGCCGGGGGCCGGGACCTCTGCTCCAGAGACCCTCCGTGCCCAGTCTGTGGTGGGACAGTGTACCTTGCTCCTGTGTGTTCTCCCGGCAAGCAGGGGCTGCAGCCTCCTGCCTGGGCTGCTGGTTTGCACAGGGCACCTCTGCATAAGCCAGGGTGTCTGCAACTGGAGCAGCTCAAGCTTAGAGCCTGCCTTAGCGGGGAGCTAAGAGATTTGCTCTCCATGCACCCTTCCTTTCCTCACAGGCAGCACTCGGATTCCTAGGGAAGATTGTGAGCCCTGAGTTTCTTCTACCTGCCCCTGCTTTGGGAACCAACATCAACTGCAGTTGGGTGGGTCAATCCATAGAGCCGTGGTAGTTACCACATGTACTTATGTATTAAGTTTCAGTATGTTCCAATAGCAATGACAGCCCAACATTTTAATTTTCCAGTGAAATGGGATGATGCCCTCAAGGTCCTCTTATTTTTAATCATGGATTCTATAATGTCTCTTAAAAATGCTAAGGTCCAACAATTTTCACTGAATGTTCACACTTATACAAATGTTCAAGCAGATATCTTTGATATTTTAACCCACAGATTTTGCAAAAAAAAGAGATTTTTTTTTCACTGACATCTTTTGTTCTCCTATTTTTAGTGCTCTGTGACATGTGAAAGAGGAACACAGAAAAGATTCTTAAAATGTGCTGAAAAGTATGTTTCCGGAAAGTATCGAGAGCTGGCCTCAAAGAAGTGCTCGCATTTGCAGAAGCCCAGCCTGGAGCTGGAACGTACCTGTGCCCCACTTCCGTGCCCCAAGCACCCCCCGTTTGCTGCTGCAGGACCCTCGAGGGGCAGCTGGTTTGCCTCACCGTGGTCTCAGGTAGGGGAGGCGCTCGGTTCCTGGAGAGTGGGCGAGCACAGCTCGGGCCTGGGGTTGGCCCGTGGCTCCCGGGGATGCTTCTGCGATGGTGTTTTCCCAAAGCTGGCCAAGCCACTGCATGAGGCTTTCTTTCCAGAGCGTGTGCGGGTGGCCTGGTTCCTGCGTGTGGGTGTGGCTTTCTGAGGATGGTCTCCAAGTGTTGCTGAATCTTTTAGGGCACATGCGTTTTCCTCTAAATGTCACCCAATTAAGTATAAGGAAATGCAATGCTTTGGGTAAAATCTGGGCTGAATTCCCCAGAGATGAGCGTGAACACGAAAGAAATGTGGGCCCTGGAGTAAATAGGTGGTTGTAAGTTTACGGTTCTTTTCAGCCCACCCTCAGCCCTCGCTGTTTCCTGCTCGGGTCCCTGGCAGCCTCACACCCACAATGGAGCGGGCGTTCCTTCCTTGGGATCTTCGTTTCTGTGTTCATCCTCGTCGGAGTCTGTGCCTGCGCCTCGCTCCGCCCCCTCAATGCTGCTAGTGGTTCTGCTTTTGGGTCATGGTAGGCCCAGACCCCTTAGGAGTTCCGAAGGCTGATACTCAGTTCTCTGCAGCTCACCGCAACCGTGTGCACTGGTTTGTGACTGCCCAGCAGAGTGACACTTTATCTGGCCTTCTTTTCCCATCTCTTGTCTGGGAGAGTGAGCCTCTTTCCAATTTACACAGAGGTTCTCTGCCTGCTGCAGAGGCCCTGGCTCTGGTTCTCTCGTTTTGGAGGATGGAGGTGGAGGGAAGCAGGCGGAAGGGAACAGGAGTGACTGTGTGTGGCAGCAGCCCCCTACATGCGCTCTCTCACTGTCTTGCCCATCTCCATGAGGGTCCCTAACTGGGCCCTCAGGGAATGAGGAATTCCCACAGTGGAATGAAGAGGAATAAGCACAGGGACAACAGCTAGCCCCCACCGAGAGCCCCGTGTGCTGGCGCTGCTCTGAGCCAATTCCTTTCTCTCTCCTATTAGCCCTCTAAGGGGGTGACATTATCATC
>NW_012109696.1:2289137-2291617 GCF_000951045.1 Mandrillus leucophaeus | reverse complement strand
AAATATTTTTGATCTGCAGTTGGTTGATTTGGTTGGTTGATTTCAGGGATGTGCAACCTACAGATAAGGAGGGCTTACTGTATTTGATATACCATATATATGGCAGCCATGCACCTAACCCATACTGAGTATTCTGAATTTGCTGAATGGTGAATTTTAAAGGAAAGGCAAATTCAGTGAGCGAGTCCCGGCAGCTACTAAGATTCTGTCTTTAGAGAAGTTTCCTCCTGCAGCACAGACCATCAAAGCACACCCTTGTCTTGGGTTTTTCTTTCATTGTCCGTGGATACTGTGCATCTGTTGAGAGACCTGTCTGTGACGGTGTCATCTTTAAAAGCCAGAGGTAACCCTCATTGGCCAACCATGTGCTTCCTGGCTGCTGACCCATGATGCAAGTGGAAACAGACACACCCAAGCACATGGCTGGTTTGGGGTGGGCTGGAGAGTGCATGTGTGGGTTTAGGAGATCCAGGCCAGGTCCTCGTGTGTGTGTGTGTGTGTGTGTGTGTGTGTGTGTGTGTGCGCGCGCGCGCATGTGATCAGAAGAGGGAGAGGCGCTGCCAGAGAAAGCAAACGGAATGTGGCCAGACGAGCTCATAAAGAGTTGTGCACAGTTCACATCCCGGTCAGGTGGCCAGATCACCTAGTAACCAATTTGATTGGGTTTTTAAGGATTGAGGAATTCCTGAGACGGACCTGCCAATGGGACAAAACCCACCATAGGCCACTCCGCAGGCAGAGCAGTGCAGAAATCAGTGCAGGTGCCTGTTGGGCAGCCAGAGTCAAGGTGTGAACAAGGGAGGCTGAGCTCAGCAACCAAGCATCCCCCGAATGCTTGGTCAGTTGGAATCACTGGTCCCTAACAGTGACCAGCTCTCCCCAAGCCTGTGTCTCTCCTCTCGTGTCCACCATCCTTCAGCTTGTAGGACCCCACCCACACTGCACAGCCCATCTCTCATCCTTCCTAGCCCCCAATTCCCTTTTCTGTGGCCACTTCCAGCCCGCCACTGGTCATCTCTCCTCTGGAGAGGGACCCCACACTGTGTCTCATTGGCAGCGTCCTGAGCTGAGTAATGTCTCCAAAACTCAAGTCCACCCAGGACCTCCAAATATAGACTTATTGGAAATAGATGCAGATGTAATTACCTGGGCTGACATCATCCTGGATTAGAGTGGGTACTAAACCCAAGGACTGGCTGTCCTCGTGAGAAGACCACAGGAAGACACAGAGACTCCTCACGTGGGGAGCAAGTGGTGGGTGGCACTGGCTGCGTGATGGGTGACAGAGGCAGGCGTCAGAGTGGTGCCCATATGACAAAGAACACCGAGAGCTGCCAGCACCACCAGATTCTGGACCAGGCATGACGGGCTCTCCCTCAACCTCTAGGAGGAACCATCTCTGCTGCTCAGACCTTGATTTTGGATTTCTGGCATCCTAAACTGTGGAAGAATAAATTTCTGTTAATTCAAGCCCCTAGTCTGTAGCAATGATTACAGCAGCCCCAGGGAACTCACGTGGGTGTTGTTCGTGTCCTTGTCTCTTTGTGTCTGTTCCTGACCCCAGAGCGGGTCAGCTGCCTGCAGGCAAGCATCTTCTTTCGCTTTAAGTGCTGCAGAGCCCTAGCCCAGAGCCACAAGGACCAGGGGTGTGTGAGTAGCAGGGACTGGGTCTCACCGAATGCCCGTGGCTTCTGCTGGCACTTGGACTTCTCCTGTGTCAACCAAGAGACACAGAATCAAGACCTCAGGGCCCTGTGCCTCGCAGCCCCTGTGGCCAGGACATCGAGAAGGGACGGACTTGCTGGCTCTTCCACTCTCGGCCTTCCTGACTCCCCTTGAACTGGAGTAGCCCCAGCTCTGCAGCCCTTTGCCTTCACTCACACCCAACACCACCTGAGACCTAAAATCAGCACTGGCCAACTTAAACCCAGCCCTGCACGGGAAGCTGCAATGAACCAGGCGAGTATGACATAGCAAAAAAAAAAAAAAAAAAAAAAATCACACATTCTTATTGTTTTATCTAAATCTAAGGGAAATAAACAAATATTTATCCAAACCAATTTAATCCACCCTGGAATCTTTCTTCAGTATTAGCTAAAATTGTACAAACATAAAACCGGTTCAAAATCTCCTCCAGATGACACCACGCTTCACCCTGCTCGCTGGAGTTCTGAGTGTACATGTGTGAGACGGCATTGCTGTGTATCAGTCTGCTTCTCGGGTTTTTGTTTTTGTTTTTGTTTTTTTTTTTTTTGAGATGGAGCCTCGCTGTGTCACCAGGCTGGAGTGCAGTGGGGTGATCTTGGCTCACTACAATTTCCGCCTCCCCAGTTCAAGGGATTCTCCTGCCTCAGCCTCCCGAGTAGCTGGGACTACAACTGTGCACCACCACGCCCAGCTAATTTTTGTATTTTTTAGTGGAGTTGGGGTTTCACCACGTTGGTCAGGCTGGTCTAGAACTCCTGACCTCAGGTGATTCA
>NW_012109696.1:2283688-2286897 GCF_000951045.1 Mandrillus leucophaeus | reverse complement strand
GCCCCCACCGAGAGCCCCGTGTGCTGGCGCTGCTCTGAGCCAATTCCTTTCTCTCTCCTATTAGCCCTCTAAGGGGGTGACATTATCATCCCTGTTTCACAGATGAGGCAACTGAGGCATAGAGTCAGCCCCCACAGTGCTGGTGAGAGGCACAAGCTCACCGGCTCAATGGGGGCCACACGCGTCGTCTGGCTTCGGAGAATAGTCACTGTGTCGGGGTCCTTGGGTCCTAGCGATGGGGCTGCCTGGGGCCCTCTGCCCTGTATCCCCACTTCTGGGAGGCAGACAGAGGTTGCCTTTCCTGGATGAGGGCAGCAGAACAAAGACCTGACCCAATGGGAGCCTGTTGTCATGGGGACTGAATGCTGGTTGCTAAAAAGCAAGTAAAAATGACCTCATGCGTGTGCCTCTGCTTCCCGTCTTATCAAAACACCTCCGCCCCCCGCCAGAGTTGCGTGACCATAACAGGTGGCATTTGCCCCAACACACCCAAGGTGAAGTCCTACGTTGATCGTGCCACCAAGGCACCCATCACCAAGACTTTTCCTGCAGACTCCAGCTGGGCCTCTGTGGTTTCCAGCATCTGATTCCAGAGGCCACTGGGCTGTGGCTTGTGCTCTGTCACTCAGAAAAACTTTCACAGGTCCTTGTCTCTCTCCAAAGACATTTCCCAAATGATCAGCGTGGTGCCTGGTGCCACAGGAATAACCCTATCCGCAGTGAACGTCCAGCCTTCCCTCTCTGCCCACCTCTTGCCACTGTCCACAGAGAAGTCCCTGCTTAGACTCTCCCACGAGTCCTCTTCCCGATTTGCCCACTCATCCTCCTCTCCAGGCCACCCTGTCCTGGGTCCCTGCACTGTGCCAGGTGTTGCTATGAGCTCTCAGCATAACAAGCTCATCCCACGGAGGAGGGAACGTCCTCCCAGGGAGCACCTCACACCCTCGACCTCCCCCAGGGCCTGCGCTGAAAGGAAGTATGGACAGAAAACAGCTGCCTGGACACGCTTCCCATCCCATAGTGGGCCCCAAGCCTAGTAAGGCCAACATAGATCAAGGCTACTCAAAAGCACATAGGATCCCTCTAATCCCAGCACTTTGGGAGGTCAAGGCAGGTGGATCACTTGAGGTCAGGAGTTCGAGACCAGCCTGCCCAACATGGTGAAACCCCATCTCTACTAAAAAATACAAAAATTAGTTGGATGTGGTGGTGCATGCCTTTAATCCCAGCTATTCAGGAGACTGAAGCAGGAGAATTGCTTGAACCCAGGAGGCAGAGGTTGCAGTGAGCCTGGATGATGCCACTGCACCCCAGTCTGTGTGACAGAGAGAGACTCCATCTCAAAAATAAATAAATAAATAAAAAAGCACATAGGATCACATGAAAACCATCAAAAATGATGTTTATCCAGATTGCTTTGTTATGCTACGTGTTTTACATGTATATTCTATATATTTACATGTGTGCATATTCACACACATACGTACTCACACACACACATGCATAAACCACATATACAGTCATCCCTCTCTATCTATGGGAATTGGATACCAAAATCTGAGGATGCACAAGTTCCTGAAAGAAGATGGCACAGTATTTTCATGCAGCCTACACACATCCTCCAGGTGCCTTAAGCCATCTCTGGATAGTTAATAATGCCTAATACAATGCTACACATCACTTCATTCTCATGGAGTCAATGTAGTAAGTGGTGCACTTTTTGAAATTTTGTGAAAAATTTTTTTCAAATATTTTTGATCTGCAGTTGGTTGATTTGGTTGGTTGATTTCAGGGATGTGCAACCTACAGATAAGGAGGGCTTACTGTCTTTGATATACCATATATATGGCAGCCATGCACCTAACCCATACTGAGTATTCTGAATTTGCTGAATGGTGAATTTTAAAGGAAAGGCAAATTCAGTGAGCGAGTCCCGGCAGCTACTAAGATTCTGTCTTTAGAGAAGTTTCCTCCTGCAGCACAGACCATCAAAGCACACCCTTGTCTTGGGTTTTTCTTTCATTGTCCGTGGATACTGTGCATCTGTTGAGAGACCTGTCTGTGACGGTGTCATCTTTAAAAGCCAGAGGTAACCCTCATTGGCCAACCATGTGCTTCCTGGCTGCTGACCCATGATGCAAGTGGAAACAGACACACCCAAGCACATGGCTGGTTTGGGGTGGGCTGGAGAGTGCATGTGTGGGTTTAGGAGATCCAGGCCAGGTCCTCGTGTGTGTGTGTGTGTGTGTGTGTGTGTGTGTGTGTGTGCGCGCGCGCGCATGTGATCAGAAGAGGGAGAGGCGCTGCCAGAGAAAGCAAACGGAATGTGGCCAGACGAGCTCATAAAGAGTTGTGCACAGTTCACATCCCGGTCAGGTGGCCAGATCACCTAGTAACCAATTTGATTGGGTTTTTAAGGATTGAGGAATTCCTGAGACGGACCTGCCAATGGGACAAAACCCACCATAGGCCACTCCGCAGGCAGAGCAGTGCAGAAATCAGTGCAGGTGCCTGTTGGGCAGCCAGAGTCAAGGTGTGAACAAGGGAGGCTGAGCTCAGCAACCAAGCATCCCCCGAATGCTTGGTCAGTTGGAATCACTGGTCCCTAACAGTGACCAGCTCTCCCCAAGCCTGTGTCTCTCCTCTCGTGTCCACCATCCTTCAGCTTGTAGGACCCCACCCACACTGCACAGCCCATCTCTCATCCTTCCTAGCCCCCAATTCCCTTTTCTGTGGCCACTTCCAGCCCGCCACTGGTCATCTCTCCTCTGGAGAGGGACCCCACACTGTGTCTCATTGGCAGCGTCCTGAGCTGAGTAATGTCTCCAAAACTCAAGTCCACCCAGGACCTCCAAATATAGACTTATTGGAAATAGATGCAGATGTAATTACCTGGGCTGACATCATCCTGGATTAGAGTGGGTACTAAACCCAAGGACTGGCTGTCCTCGTGAGAAGACCACAGGAAGACACAGAGACTCCTCACGTGGGGAGCAAGTGGTGGGTGGCACTGGCTGCGTGATGGGTGACAGAGGCAGGCGTCAGAGTGGTGCCCATATGACAAAGAACACCGAGAGCTGCCAGCACCACCAGATTCTGGACCAGGCATGACGGGCTCTCCCTCAACCTCTAGGAGGAACCATCTCTGCTGCTCAGACCTTGATTTTGGATTTCTGGCATCCTAAACTGTGGAAGAATAAATTTCTGTT
>NW_012109696.1:2272787-2282778 GCF_000951045.1 Mandrillus leucophaeus | reverse complement strand
TATTTATCCAAACCAATTTAATCCACCCTGGAATCTTTCTTCAGTATTAGCTAAAATTGTACAAACATAAAACCGGTTCAAAATCTCCTCCAGATGACACCACGCTTCACCCTGCTCGCTGGAGTTCTGAGTGTACATGTGTGAGACGGCATTGCTGTGTATCAGTCTGCTTCTCGGGTTTTTGTTTTTGTTTTTGTTTTTTTTTTTTTTGAGATGGAGCCTCGCTGTGTCACCAGGCTGGAGTGCAGTGGGGTGATCTTGGCTCACTACAATTTCCGCCTCCCCAGTTCAAGGGATTCTCCTGCCTCAGCCTCCTGAGTAGCTGGGACTACAACTGTGCACCACCACGCCCAGCTAATTTTTGTATTTTTTAGTGGAGTTGGGGTTTCACCACGTTGGTCAGGCTGGTCTAGAACTCCTGACCTCAGGTGATTCATCCACCTCGGCCTCCCAAGGTGCTGGGATTACAGGCATGAGCCACTGTATCCAGCCCCCTTCCTTTCATTTTCTTCTGAGGCTGCTGTCTTTTGTGCCAGGTGAAACAGCAAGTGAGCTAGGCAGCTGAGTCAAGGCATTTCTCAGGCAGACACTTTGCCTTCTCTGTCTGTCTGTGAGAAATGTGGGTCAGGGACAAAGAGGAAACTGAGGACCCTGAAACTGAACCCTGTCCTCTGGCTGCCAAGCCCATGTTCACCACCCCCCTGCTTACTGCAGAGACTTCAGCAAATTTAGAAAGTAGAAAACAAGGTTTATCATTATTTAATGTATGCCCTAAAATACATCTAAAACCTAAACTGCATCTTTAATAGCTGTTGCCGTTCTGAGATACTCAATCTGTTTGTCTAAGTCGTTTTTACCATAAGCTGGCTGAAGTCTTTATCCACCATGATTCATCTGCTGCGTTCTGAGGTTGTAACTTTTCCTGGGGGTGGTAATGGCTGAAAGGGCTATGTTTACCGTAGCACTTGCGTCTAAGTCTCTGCCTTCACACTGTGGGAAATTGTCAGACGGTAATGAATGGCCCGGGTCTGGCTGAACTTTGCCACCAGACAGGCTTATTCTTGTGACAGTCTAAAGATCGCCGTTCCTATTATTTGGTCTGCAGGATTTCTATTGATTTAAATGTTTTGCTTATCTTCACATTTCATGGTGCAGGGCAGCCCGGGACTGATTTAAATCACTGCAGTCATTTGGGCTTAGTGTCAGGTTGTTCCCACGCTAATTTGGTCTGGGAATGACTTGCGTGCAATCACCTGTTGGACACTGACCCCACATGTAGAGACAGGGTGTGCCCTCGGTGCTGGGCAGTGTGGGGCAGCCCCGGCTCATTCTAGGAGCTGCCCACAATTTGGTCAATTTGTGACCAGGACGGAGCACACACTGATTTGGAAACTCATGGGCACTGAGGGGCAGCAGCCATGTCAGAGAATGAATTTGATTTTCCACCGTGGCAGTTAAGCCTGCATAAGACTGCATCCTGCACCAAGCGCACACAGGAGCATACATGTGCCTGCGTGTGTACACAAACACACACGGAGTGCGTGGACATCTCAACCGATGAGGCTGCGTGAGCACTGCGCTGTTCATCCCAGGGTTATTCCCTGAACCCTGATCTAGTCTCCCACCTCTGATAATTCCACAGTAAATCTGCTCTCATCATCTTCCAAAATTATGTGGTGCCCAGAAAAACATGAACCGGCCTGCTGCTGGATAGAGAAGGTCACCACACACACCTGCTGAGTTTGAGGGAGTTTGTATTTGGAACCAGTGGGGTTTGTGCAAAAATTCACGACCTCGGTTATGTGGACAGCAGAGGTTTCTGTGAATAAGGCCATTGAGGTCTCTGCCATCCCATCCTGAAATGAGCATGGACATTTGGTGCTGGGATAGTGGGAAGTTACAGGGCAGAAGCTCTAAACCGGGAGAGAGAGCACACCCAGGCCCTCAGGAGAAAGGGGAATAAAGAGGGGGACTTAGAGCAGGCCTCCCAGGAGAGATTTCATGGTAAGAAAACAAGTGTGTGAAGCCTGTGGCCTCCAGGAATTAGCATGTGTTTGTTTGTTTTCTATTCCCTTTGTTTGAGACATGAGCTCTGCCCTGCCGAAGCCCCAAGGTTGTCATGCTTCCTCTGAGCATACTGGAGAGAGGCCACCAGCGCTTCAGTCATGAGGGAGACTGGCAGCCTCAAGTCCCACTAGCTCCTTTCCATAAAGAGCAGTGATGTAACAAGGAGGAATTGCTCCAATTTAAAAAAAAAAAAAAAAAAAGACTGGGCGCGGTGGCTCACACCTATAATCCCAGCACTTTGGGAGGCCGAGGCGGGCGGATCACAAGGTCAGGAGATCGAGACCATCCTGGCTAACACGGTGAAACCCCGTCTGCACTAAAAATACCAAAAATTAGCCGGGCGTGCTGACAGGTGCCTGTAGTCCCAGCTACTCCAGAGGCTGAGGCAGGAGAATGGTGTGAATCCAGGAGGCGGAGTTTGCAGTGAGCCGAGATCGTACCACTGCACTCCAGCCTGGGCAACAGAGTGAGACTCCATCTCAAAAAAAAAAGCAACAACAGAAAAGCAAAACAGAACTAAAAGCAAATGTTCTTATACAAAATGCATCTCTTTTATTTTATTAATGACTAAGAGTAAGGATTGACTTCCTATTCTTCAATAGTGTTCGTGTAGTTTTGTGGTTCATCTCTGGTACATGAGCTGCTGAACTCTCTAAAAGCATGGAGCCTGCCACTGAAACAGGAGCATACAGAAGATTAGGAGGGAGAGGTTTTCTAGTACTTCAGCACTCAGGAAACTTGGTGCTTAGTCCATGTCTTGGATTAGACTTGCTGGAAGGGGGCTGGGGCTAATGCTATCTGCAGAGCCTCTCTTAGAGCGTGAAAGTCAGCAAGGTGGTCTTTCAGGTGAAGAAGAAGCTGCCATCATTCTTGAGGAAGTCCTTGAGTCCTAAGATGACCAAAAGGCCCTGCTTGCAGGACCTCGGGGAGAACTATCCCCTGGACACTGCGTTGATGCTTTTCCACACCCAATTTCCCAAATCCAACAGTCTTGGCAAGAGCCCCTGGGCTCACCTGGGACTGGCGTCAGGCCCCGGGTAGACAGCTGGGCAGTGCTGCGTACCCCCATGAGGGACGCAGACCAAGAGGCTTACTAAGGCACTGGAAGATTGGGTGGCTGTGGGATGACCAGCCCGATGATGGCCATGGGAGCCTGCAATGCTTCTGCATCACACTCTGCTCCACACTCCCATGGGGGATGAATCAACCCCAGTCATTCAGATAGGGCGCCTGCCAAGGCTTACCCTTCTCTGCCCCTGGGGAGTTTTCACAGCTGGAGGAGAGGCAAGCCTTAAAGACAGGTCCTCACAGACGCTGTAAAACTGCTGTGTGTACAGAAGAGGGGTCTATGACAGGAGAGAGCTCTGTAGAACTGGGGGTCACGAGGTCCTCTGCAGGCTGTGACAGGGTGGGACAGGGTGGGGAACCATCTGTCCAGAATGATGGAAGGGAGTCTCAGTCTCTCTAATGTTTGCTCAGGCCACATGCTGGCTCTATGTACCACTTTTATTAGATTAAGATGTGGCTGAAGTCAGTTCTAAAAATAAGAAAAGGCAGAAGAGCATTTCCCAGTGTAATTCTGAAAACCTAGGGCGGTGACTCTCCTAGTGTGACCCCCACCTGCAGTGCAGCAGCAAAGTCCCGGTTAGAAGTGCAGGCTCTTGGGCTCCACCCAGACTGGCTCAAGCTTGAGCCCTTTGGGGGTGGGGTCCTGTGGTCTGTTTTAATAAGTCCTCTGGGTGATTCTAATGCACATTCAAATTGGAGAGCTGCTAGTCAGGGGGTGAAGCCACCATCATGGGGGTTTGGACAGCTGGCTCTGACAGTGGATAAGTAGGAGGTACAGGTGCAAGTCACCATCACAGCACAGCCCGGTGTCCCCTCTCACTGCATCATCGGTAGGATGCTCAGGTTGGATCCCATGAAGTCGGAGGAAGAAGCACTAAGCACTGACTTCCAGATCCAAATCCCAGGCCCCCCTTCCACTGAGTAGTATGTTTCCTTAAGGTGCTGTGTCATATGACTTACCCACCACACCTGTCAGACTGCAGCCTCCTGGACACTCTCAGACCTGCCTGCCCCCTCTGTCGTCACCCAGGAGTCTGTGTGACTATCAAGGCTCTAGGTGATTTTTAGGATCCGTCTGTTTGGAAGTCACAGATCCAAGGGAACGTCTGGAAGGTGAATTCTAAACAGCTGTGCTGAGTTTTAAGCCATCGTATCTGTGAGACTGAGGAATAACTTGGATTTTTTTCTTCCTGGAATGAAAAGTGAATATACATTTTCAGGTTTCTTCTTTTTCATCTCCAAGCATATAACCATCTTTATCCATTCAAAATATTTCCAAAATGTGCAGCTGAACATCTTTCTGTCATCTTACATAAAGAAATGAAAATTTTGAGAAACGTGGAAGCTTTTTCCCCATGAATTTTTTTCACGGGGAATTATAAAACTCTCAGGATGAGGGCTTCTCACACCTCCCATGCATAGGAATCATCTGGGAATGGTGCAGATTCTGATGCTGTACGTCTTGGAAGCAGGGATGCTGAGAGTCAACCCTGATAACAAGCTTCCCCCCAGGCCCCTGTGGCTGGGCCAAGAACCTCACCATAAGTAGCAAGGATTTGCAACTGTCCTAAGGCTCGGGGCCAAGTTGATTCTGTTCATCACTTGTATCAAGTGCCTAGAACAGTGCCTGGTACTAGGGAGGTGGGCAATTTTATTAACCCGTTCTCACGCTGCTAATAAAGACGTACCTGAGATGCTCAATTTGTAAAGGAAAGAGGTTTGATTGACTCACAGTTCCGCAGGACTGGAGAGGCCTCAGGAAACTTACAATCATGGTGGAATGGGAAGCAAACATGTCCTTCTTCACATGACAGCAGCAAGGAGAAGTGCTGAGGAAAGGGGGAAAAGCCCCTTACAAAACCATCAGATCTTGTGAGAATTCACTCACTTGCTATCACTAGACTACCATGGGGGTAATTGCCCCTGTGATTCAGTTACTGCCCTCCTGGTCATATGGGGATTATGGGATTATGACACTTAGGGATTACAGGAACTATAGTTCAAGATGTGATTTGGGTGGGGACACAGCCAAACCATATCAGTGATTAAAATCTGCTGAATAAGTGAATCAGTGACAAAAATGAATCAAACCACATATTAATTATTTTGGAACTGTTTTAATGATACAAAAAAACCCCAAAAACAATGGTGAGATCTCTTGATTTCTAATTGAGGCATATCTTAAGCAAGAATGGAATTCTGCCTGAGTTGCTTGTCGTAAAATAAATCTAACCCAAGAAACAAAAGATGTTGTAGACACTGATGGAGGCGGATGTGACCAATGAGTTCCTGGGACCTGCTTTCTCAGCAGAGTGACCACAGCCCCAAGGTTCTCGGTGCGCTGCGTGAGCTCAGAGGGTGTCTGGAATGCAGACAGCGGAGAAAAAAGGCAGAAATGTGGTTTTGCAGAATGTTCAGAAAGATGTAATATGTGATGGGCAGCATCTGGCTCTATCCTTGTGACCCTGATAATTCTGAAAACAAACATGAATCTCCCCCACATTATTTTTTCGAGTTTCTATAGTCATATATTGTTGACAACTTTTGCTAAAATTGGGTTTGAAGCAAAGGGAGTAAGCCTCCCAGATATGTTCCAGACACATGCTGAGGGGCTCAACCATTCTTCAACCAAAGAGGAAAAAAAAACCAGACAGACAGTTTCAGCTTCTGACTTTCAGGGCCATTCGTGTCTCCAACTTTTCTCCTCTCAATGGGCAGATAAAGATGTTTGACTGCTCCATCACTGAATCCCATCCCCAGCGATTTAAGTCACTTTGCAAAGCTCTGATTGTAGGAGGTCCCAGAAAGGTTCAGTCCCTGGTTGTTCACTGGCAGGCTGGTTTGGGCTGTGGAGAACCAGCCCCAGGCCTGATGCCTTCACTTGCTGGAATGGTCTTTGACATACTCTCTTGTAGGTTTGGGGCGCAAAGAGAGTCATGCGTGTCCCCAGTTTTTCACAGTATGATCCTTGCATTTTAAAGCAACAGTTTTGTTGTTTTGTTTGCCCACCATGCGCCAGGACTTCCAAAATGTTATCTGACCCAGACTTCTTGCAGGCGCTCCTTTAATTGCTTACATTTTCAACATATTCCAACCCTAGCCTTGTCTGAGCACAATTTACATGATTTAGTCTAGACAGTGGGTAGTTTTATTTTTCAAATGACTCAATCACAGATTGCAGTGTCTCTGTCTCTTTAGTTGCCTATCCCCTGATTTCTTTGCAGTGGTTGATCTCAGATGGGTCCCACTTGTGTTCTGTGGTGTGTGCATTAGGCCGGTTCATGAAAGATAATCTAACCGAGCCCACTCCCTTCCTTCCCTCTCTCTCCCTGTGCTGTTGATACTCCAAGTATTGGGGAGGCTTCAATAGGATGCCAACACCTTAGCAAAATGAGCCCCAGCAGCTGCCAGTGCCTACCCTCGTGCATGGTGGGCCTGGGAATGTGGGTGATGGTGCCACTGTAAAGATTGACTTGTCAAGCTTCTCCCCATTGGACCACCAGAAAGGATGGCTTGGCAAGGGCATTCCCTGAAGGGCACTACTTCTTTCATGCTAGGCTCAGAGAACAAGCCTGCTATCCCCAGATATGCACAAGTTTCCTTGTGGCCACGCAACCATCATTGACACACTCAAAAAATACTCTAGACTTCCAGGCATTTCTCCTTCTATCCATACCTGAGATTAATTTTGGCCAGCCACTCCCAGTTGTAGAGAGAGAGATCACCTTGAATGGTCTGGGTGGAGGGGGCGGTGCTTTCAAGTGGAGAGGCAAGAGGAAATGAGGGGTTACCCCAACCAGCAGTGACAAGGGCTGGCCCTGAGGACAAGAGTTAGGGAAGAACCCAGTCCAGGTAAGTAAGTACCTTTGCGCCGGGTCCCAGATGGTAACATCAGCAACTGTGTTGAAATACCATAAATAGAAATACCATATATAGAAACCAAGATGTTAAGTCTTTTCATGTTTTTAAATCAGAAAGATAACTTGTACCTAACTTTATTGGCAGAGGGATCTAAGTTTGTCCTTCCTTGCTGCCTGTAATTTGAAGAGATAATAATAATCTATGAATATCAGCTTTTTTAATCAGTATACTTATTTATTTATTTATTTATTTATTTATTTATTTATTTATTTATTTATTGAGTTAGAGTTTTGCTCTTATTGCCCAGGCTGAAGTGCTGTGGCATGATCTCAGCTCACTGCAACCTCCGCCTCCCAGGTTCAGGCAATTTTCATGCCTCAGCCTCCCAAGAAATTGGGATTACAGGTGCCCACCATCACACCCAGCTAAATTTTTTGTATTTTTAATAGAGACGGGGTTTCACTATGTTGCCCAGGATGATCTCAAACTCCTGACCTCAAGGTGATCCATCTGCCTCAACCTCCCAAAGTGCTGGGATTACAGGCATGAGCCACCGCACCCGTCAGTATACTTACTTTTTAAAAAAGTGAACTCAGCCCCGACAAAGCCCAAGCCTGGGAACCCTCTGTTGAGACCGTATCATCCAACTCTAGCAGTTCAAATCCCAGCCTGCGCAAGTCCTGTCACTGGCCAAGGCTGTCTTCTGTCTGAACAACAGGAAGGGTTCCAGGAGCTGTGTCAGCTGGTTGGTTTAGAATGCTTTGCTTGAGGCCTGGCCGAGCGCATGCCTGGTGCTTGCTTCTGGAAAAGGTGAGCAGGGATGGGGCTCGCTCGCGCACATCCTGGCCAACCATAACTCCACCTGCCTCTACGAGGCTCTCTTCCCCATTGAAGTCACTCTTCCCTCACTGGCCTGCAGCAGTGGGTCTCTTAGAAACGTGGGCACACCGAGGTTAACCAGGTGCCTGAGAGCCTGGGGCCATGGTGACATGTGTGTGTTGCTCTCGCAGTGCACAGCCAGCTGTGGGGGTGGCGTTCAGACGAGGTCCGTGCAGTGCCTGGTGGGGGGCCGGCCGGCCTCAGGCTGCCTCCTGCACCAGAAGCCTTTGGCCTCCCTGGCCTGCAACACTCACTTCTGCCCCATTGCAGAGAAGAAAGGTGAGTGCCTGGGGCCCCTCAGCATGGCCTGGGCATGGGGCTGGAATGTCAGGTTTCTGGAGCAGTTCCTTGGAGGGCCTGGAGTTAGGGTCTTACGTCTGACCTATCTTTTCTGTCTTTGCATCTTCTCCAGTTCTACAATGAAATGGTCCATAGAGCTGACCCTGCTGCCTCTCATGACACCCCAGGACAACATAGATGGTCATGACATAAGCATGACTTCTTTCCTATATCAATGTTGTTCACTGTATTTAAAGAATCAATCTTAACTAAAGCAGCTTCTCTCCCTAGGTTAAACAAAAGCCTCCCTTATTAACTGGGTGCCCTCTAAATGCCATCCCTGTGCACACAGAAATTCCCCCAGCATTGCAGAGACAGATGGCCAGGCGCCCATTAAGGCTATTCTGAGAGATAATGTGGCTCGAGGAAGGCAAGTGGTTTGGCTCAACCAGAGGATTGGAGAATTGAAATTCAGTCAACAGAGACTCCAATGGGTAGATGCATGGTTGAGTGAGTGGGTTCAGCACAAGAAGAAAATTTCAGTTTTGCAGGAAGCTTCCAAGAAGGGTCTTGTGAAAATAATGTGTTCCACAGGACCCGCATCAGACCTGGGGGCTGCCTTTGTGCAGCAGCCGCGGAGTGTGACAAATGCGCTTTTATTTGCCAAACAGAGCTATTAGCTGGCAACATCAGCCACTGCGCTCGGGATCACTGAGTAATGCAGCTCTGCTCATTTTCAGATGCCTTCTGCAAAGACTACTTCCGCTGGTGCTACCTGGTACCCCCGCACGGGATGTGCAGCCACAAGTTCTACGGCAAGCAGTGCTGCAAGACCTGCTCCAAGTCCAACCTGTGAGTCAGGACAGCTTTCCACGGCAGAGAAAGTGGCTGTGTGGCAGAGAAATTTCCCACAAATGAGCTGTACAATCTATGTCGGAATACATCCAAGGAAGATCAAAGCCAAAAGAAGAAAACTGTGTTAGGCTCTTTGACCAGGAGTGTATGTATGCACGTTTCACCTTGAGCCTGCGTGCAGACCTGTGTCCCCACACACACAGCCTCTCCTGTTAGGCTGAAATGTGGCACCCTGGCAGGCACAGCTGTGGCTCGTGAGGCAGAAGGCAGGCTCCACAATGGGAGAGGCAGCTCTCACCCCTGCCTGTACTGCAGCTAAATCAAGTCAAAAAGACAGGCGGGGCTGAACTTGCTTAATGTCTGGTGCCTTATAAAAAGAAGGAAAGGCCACGAAATAAGGAAAACATACAAAATATCTGCCCCCAAGTTCACCAGCCTCCCCTCCCACTGGGGAGGCCCCTCAAGCCATCAGGAGTGACCAACTTCCTGAGTGGAGGTCAGGGGAGCTCCAGGAGGCTGCCCAGGCTCCTCCTCCTCCTCCCCAGCTGCTGAGCATCTCTTACTAGGAACCTGGAGCCACCGCCGGAGCCAGCGTCATCTCTAGGGCCAGGGGACTGCATTCTGATTTGGGACTTTGCCTATGGAAATGGGAAAAATGAAATTCCTGCTAAGGTGCTTCCATCTCTTTCAGATTCATGCCTTGAAGGAGAGATTTTTATATTTTATGTTTTATCTTTCTCAGTTATTTGCAAGCGAGTGTCCTTTTAAAACCCCATTTCTTCATGCTTTTCTTTGTAAATGAAAGATCGGAAGTATAGGTTACATCAAAACCCTACCATCCTGAGAAGGTTTATGGTTCTGCTGTAGCAGACGTCAGCCACACAGCCGATGTGACAATAACCTTAGAGTCCTGTGTTTTGTTTTTGTGTGTTGTGAGATTTTAATCTGTTTTTTTCTTTTTTCTTTTTTTTTTTTTTTTTTT
>NW_012109696.1:2263136-2272637 GCF_000951045.1 Mandrillus leucophaeus | reverse complement strand
CTCCATTCGGAAGGGGCACCTGGATATTTATATTTGCTGAAGCTTTATAATAAAGTTTATATTGTACAGTGTGCTTCTGAACTACCTCATGATTCGTCACGAGGTTAGTTTCTGAAATCAAAGGATGGAACAAACATACTGGGAGAAGGGTCTCAAAGCGGAGGAAATGGGGCTCTAGACTGTAGGAGAAAACTCGAAATGGCCTAGAAGAAAGTGCCCCTGAGTAAAGGGGAGGCTGCAGGGGAGATGGTGGCGGCTGGTGATGGTGGCTTCCTGCTGCATTTAATTAAAAGGAGGTGGGACCTCCCCGTGCCACCTCAACTCCTATTAGCCAGGCTTCTTCAGAGAAGCAGAACGAGTAGGACATCAAGAGGGTTGGTGGGGCGGGGGATGCAGGGGAAATTATTTTCAGAAATTGGCTCTCAGGATTCTGGAGGCTGGCAGTTTGGGAATTTGGAGGACAGGCCGGCGGGCTGGAGATATTGTAAAAGTTGATGTTGCAGCCTCTAGTTTGAATTCCACAGAACATCTGCCTGGCGCCCCAAGCAGAGTGTCTTTTCTTTCCTTTCCTTCTCTTTTTTCCAACTTTTATTTTAAGTTCGAAATTGTGCAGGATGTGCACGCTTGTTACATAGGTAAACGTGTGCTATGCTGGTTTGCTGCACAGATCATCCCATCACCTAGGTTTTAAGCCCAGCATCCATTAGCTGTTCTTCCTGATGCTCTCCCCTACCCCAATCCCCCACCCTCCGACAGGACCCAGTGTGTGTTGTCCCCACCCCACCTCATGTCCGTATGTTCTCATCATTCAGCTCCCACTTACAAGTGAGGAAATGTAGTATTTGGTTTTATGTTCCTGCATTAGTCTGCTAAGCATAATGGCTTTCAGCTCCATCCATGTCCCTACAGTGGATATGATCTTGTTCCTTTTTATGGCTGTATAGTGTTCCATGGTGTATATATATCACATTTTCTTTATCCAGTCTATCACTAATGGGCATTTGGGCTAATCATGTCTTTGATATTGTGAATAGTGATGCAATGATATACACGTGCATGTGTCTTTATAACGGAACAATTTCTACTCCTTTGGGTATATACCCGGTAGTGGCATTTCTGGGTCAAATGATGTTTCTGTCTCTAGGTCTTTGAAGAGCCACCACACTGTCTTCCACAACGGTTGAACTCATTTACACTCCCACCAACAGTGTAAAAGCGTTCCTCCTTCTCCACAACCTCGCCAGCATCTGTTGTTTTTTGACGTGTTAATAATAGCTATTCTGACCGGTGTGAGATGGTATCTTACTGTGGTTTTGATTTGAATTTCTCTAATGATCAGTGATGTTGAGCTTTTTTTCATTTACTTTTTGGCCTCATGTATGTCTTCTTTTGAGAAGTGTCCAGTCATGTGATTTGCCCACTTTTTAATGAGGTTCTTTGTTTTGTGTGTGTGTGTGTGAATTTGTTCCTTGTAGATGCTGGATATTAGACCTTTGTCAGATGCATACATTGCAAAAATTGTCTCCCATTCTTAGGTTGTCTGTTCACTCTGATGATAGTTTCTTTTGCTGTGCAAAAGCTCTTGAGTTTAATTAGATTCCATTTGTCAATTTTTGCTTTCGTTACAATTGCCCGTGCCTATGTCCCGAATGGTATTGCCTAGATTTTCTTCTAAGGTTTTTGTAGCTTAGGGTGTTACATTTAAGTCTTTAATCCTTATCCATTTTAGTTGATTTTTGTATATGGTGTAAGGAAGGGATCCCATTTCAATTTTCTGCATAAGGCTAGCCAGTTCTCTCAACACCATTCATTAAATAGGGATTCCTTTCCTCATTGCTTGTTTTTGTCAGATTTATCAAAGATCAGGCAATTGTAGGTTTGTTATCTTATTTCTGCATTCTTTATTTAGTTCCATTTGTCTGTGTGCCAGACTGTCCCTGTGCCAGTACCATGCTGGTACTGCAGCCTTGTAGTATAGTTTGAAGTCAGCTAGTGTAATGTCTCCAGCTTTGTTATTTTTGCTTATGATTGTCTTGGCTATTTCGTTTCTTTTCGGGTTCTATATGAATTTTAAAATAGATTTTTTTCTAATTCTGTGAAAAATGTCAGTGGTAGTTTAATGGGAATAGCATTGAATCTATAAATTGCTTTGGGTGGTATGGCCATTTTCGTGATATTGATTGTTCCTATCCATGAGCATGGAATGGTTTGTTTGTGTCATCTCAGATTTCTTTGACCAGTCGTTTGTAGTTCTCCTTCAAGAGGTCCTTCACTTCACTTGTTAGCTATATTACTAGGTATTTTATTCTTTTTGTAGCAGTTATGAATGGGAGTTCATTCATGATTTGGCTCTTGGCTTGCCTTTTGGTGTATAGGAATGCTGGCAATTTTTGCACATTGATTTTGTATCCTGAGACTATGCTGAAGTTGTTTATCAGCCTAAGAAGTTTTGGGCTGAGACAATGAGATTTTCTAGATGTAGGATCATGTCATCTGCAAATACAGATAGGTTGACTTCTTCTCTTCCTATTTGAATATACCCTTTATTTCTTTCTCTTGCCTGATTATCCTGGCCAGAACTTCAATACTGTGTGTAAGAGGAGTGGTGAGAGAGGGCATCCTTTTGTTGTGGCAGTTTTCAAGGGCAATGCTTCCAGCTTTTGCCCATTCACTGTGATATTGGCTGTGGGTTTGTCATATATGGCTCTTATTATTTTGAGGTATGTTCCTTCAAAACCTAGCTTATTGAGAGTTTTTAACATGAAGGGATGTTGAATTTTATTGAAGGCCTTTTCTGCATCTATTAAGATAAATCGTGTTTTTTGTCTTTAGTCTGTTTATGTGATGAATCACATTCATTGATTTGCATATGTTGAATCAAACTTGCATCGCAGGGATTAAGCCCACTTGATCATGGTGGATAAGTTTCTTGATGTGTGCTGGATTCAGTTTGCCAGTATTTTATTGAGGATTTTTACATCGGTGTTCATCAAAGATATAGGTCTGAAGTTTTCTTTTTTTGTTGTATCTCTGCAAGGTTTTGGTATCAGGATGATGCTGGCCTCATAATACAATTTAGAAAGGAGTCCCTGCTTTTCAGTTGTTTGGAATAGTTTCAGCAGAAATGGTACCAGCTCTTCTTTGTATCTCTGGTAGAATTCATCCGTGAATCCGTCTAGTACAGGGCTCTTTTTGGTTGGGAAGTTATTTATTGTTGCCAGGCAGGCCTTCTATGTTGCGTCTGTGAAGTGCTTAACGTTTCAATCAATTGACTGTAAGCAGAGTACCCTCCGTAATATGAGTGGGCCTCATCCAGTCAGATGAAGGTTTTAAGAGCTAAGACTGAGATTTCCCTGAGAAGCAGCAATTCTGCCTCAAGACTGCACAGCCACATTGCCACATAAAATTCACCATTATGCCCCTTTCCCTGGGGTTGGATTTAACCTGTAGTAACTGGGACCCAGTGAGAAGCCACTACCACTGGTGTGACAGAGGCAGACACCTGCTCTCGGGATGTCAGCCGCTGGAATGGATGGCTGGTCCTACACGTGCTCCGGCTGCCTGGTCTGTGCATAACACCAGCTGTTGACGTGGCACAGCAGGCTCTGCACCACCTCTTCCAACGCACAGACTCACTCATGGGAGGAGATATTCCCAGTCCCATTTTACAGAGCAGAAATTCTGACAGAAAATTTATATAGCTTTTTCTGGAGTTGCCAGAGAGAAAGGGGGATTCTGCAGAATTCTATGGGATTCTGGGGAGCTGGGGGCAGCTTATTCCAAAACCCAGAGCCGTCGGGTACCACAGTCTTATTGATTCACCCAGGCACTGGGGCTGTCTTCCAGACCTCTGTCCTTCAAACAGAGGCTTTTCAGTAATCCTTTCATCATATCGTCAGTAGCCCTTCATGGGACGCCTGCTGACCTTGTCCCACGAAGGAGGCAAAAATGACCAAGATGTGGGCCTGCCTTCAAGGGCTTTATGTTCCAGCAGTGAAATAATGTATGGCCACAAATGGATGTACTATGAGGTTGACCATGACCACAGGATGGGGCTAGGATGAGGGGGTGGATTTGCTTCTGTTAAGGAGGGAAATGGTAGACCAGAGACCTGTGCTCTTCAACCTGGGCTCTTACAGTGAAATGAGAGCATGGGCAAGAGGGGCAGATGGAAGAAGCACCTGTGACCTTCCCAGGATCCACCCATGATTTGTTTGTGACTTGCCTGTGACCTGCCCATGGTCTGCCTGTGACCTGCCCAGGCTCTGCCTATGACTTGCCTGTGACCTGCCCATGATCTGCCCATCAGTTGCCTATGACCAGCCTGTGTTCTGTTCATGACCGTGCACTTGAGACAGATGCCGGCAGGAGAAGGGTAGCGTGGCAGGTGAGGGGTTGCCTAGGGCCCGGCTTGTTGGGGCTGCAAGACTCGTCATCCTGGCACCTGGTTAGCATCCCTCACCCAGGCCATCTCTGTGTCCCAATCGGCCACTCCAACTGGCCTGACACACCCCCACAAGGGGCTCGAGAGAGGCTGGCTTAGATCATGTCAGCACTGGCCAAAGCCTTCATCTGCTTCTATGGCCAACATCACAACATCCAACTTGCATGGGCTGCATTTGCCTTAGGCTATATTTAGCACTGGCTGTGTGCCAAGCCCTAAGATGAGTACTTCATGTGCAAAGCCCCACTTGACCCTCCCTTGGGGGAGGCGCCATCAATGGGTCTGTCCACTGCAGGAGGAAGAGGGAGCAGCACACCGATGCCTGATGACTCTCCCAGGCCATGGAGCCAGTAAATGGCACAGCTGGGTGTTAAACTGTGACCTCGCACCTCACCCTGTGTCCCTCAACTCCTTTTCCTCTCTCAACTTGGTCTGTCTTTTGTGGACGCACAGTGCCCATGTCATCTCGGCCTCTGTGGCTTTGCCAGGCCATGTCCGTCATCTCTTCCACAGTGCAGCCCCTCCCTGTACACCACCATCTTCCTGCCCGCACCTCTTGGCTTCCTGATGTTCCAAGAGCTCCTCAGAGGCAGGTGCCTGGCCTTGCCCACCGAGCACTCTAGAAACTTCTGGCCAGCCGAGAATCTCTTTCCATCTGGAGTGATGGGGTTTGGGATTCTTCTCCTTGTTTTTGCACAATATAGTCTCAGCATGGTTGGCTGGAAACAAGCTCTAGATGTGAAGTTGATAGCTACCACAGGGGTGACTTCAAAATCCAAGTCTAGAGAGACCTCCTTCACCTGCGTCCCCTCCTGACATGAATATCTTGAACCTTCAGCCTCAGTGGATCCACAGGTTCACTCCCCTCTCCTCCCCTCTCCACTCAGTCGCAGGCCACCATGCTGTAAAACTGCAGCTCCCCAGCAGTCGCTGTGTGGTTCCTGGGCTGCGGGGGGCTTTGTCTGGGGGGCGCTGAGTTAACCTGATTCTCACGAATCACAGTGTGATCCTCACTGCCCTTGCCTGCCCTAGATGGGTGACAAGGGGGCCAGCCTGGTGCAGTTACACAGCCGTCTTAGCATCTGGACAGCGCCCTGGCCGATGTATAGGCGGACACCCAGCTGCACCAGGTGGTGAGACCCAGGCTTCTCCTTATGGCAGGGGGCTGCCTGTGGGGATTTTCTCCACTTGCTTCTCAGTTGCCTTCCAGTGCCAGGACAGGGCCCAGAGAGCCTTTGTTCCAGTCTCACTGGACTCCCGGGAAGCCCACCAGGAGCTGCCCCATGGAACCTGACGGGGAGAAGGGGGACATGCCTGTGTGGCAGGAAGCACAATGCCCTGGAATAAAGGCAGCCCCCAGATATTCCAGGCTGAGTGAAGGAGTCCAGACAAAATAAAGCTGTGCTGGAGGAGGAGCGGGGCTGGCCCCAGCTGGACACATCCCAGCCCGCAATCAGGCTGCCCCTTTCTGTCTCCCTGCAGCTCTCCAATGCCACCCCCACCCCCACCCCAGCTAGAAACACCACTAGCTCCCGGCTCAGCAGCCTTGACAGAGAAAGTCAGCGGGAGACTTGGGAAAGTGAAGAAACTCTCCCCAAAACCCCAGAACACTGCACCTTTCCTATGACAAAAAACCATGTGAACCACCCACCCCACCCCTGCCATCGTGTCTGCATCCTGAACAGTGTGTGTGAGCCTGGACCAGGGGCTCCGCACAGGCCCTTTCTCAGCCTGGAATTCTCACTTCTGCATCGCACGGGATGGGTTCAGAGGCTCCTCGGGCCAGTTTGCCAGCGGAGTCTGCTCCCCAAGGCAGCAGGCCAGGCTGCCCCGAGGCCTCCCTGAACCCCCCTGAGCCCACCCTGTGATCTCTCCCTGGTGTTCCACTTCTCCCAGTCCCCTTCTGAGAGCTTCAGCAATGCCAGGTGCTGCACCTGTCCCTCCAAAGACACCCTCCTGACCCTGCTCTCACTTCTACAAGTTGTGTGCCCTGGGCCCTGTGTTTGCTTTCTCACTTCCTCCAAGAGGGTGGGGTCATCTGGGACGTCCTGCAGAGGCGGGCCTCCTGAGACCCGCCACTAGTGCACGTCCCCTTAATGGGAATCATGTCCAGGGTCCATGGGCAAGACCAGGCCCTTCCCTACACAGCAGCCACTCCTCGGCTCTGCAGGAGGACCACAAAGCCACTCGCCTGGAAGCCCCTGTGGGAAGGGAGCTGCTCACTCCCTCTTGCCGTTTGTTGCTCCTGCGTACATCAGAAGAAAACCCTATTCTCTTTCCCCCATGATGTACTGTTGCTTGGTTGTGTCTGGAGGGGCCATCGGCAGAGGCAGCAAGGCTCTGCTCTGGGGAATGTAATCACAAGCTTCCCCCCTCTGGGCTTTCACCCCAGTCCAGACACAGTAATAAGACAGGTCACAGCACCCAGCACTCTGCTGGAACGGCGGCCCCAAACTCTGCACAGGGCATACCTGCAGAGAATGTGCACTGGTCTTCCGTCCCTCCCAGCCACAGAGGCTCGGGGTGAAGAGCTCAGATGGCTGGAGGCCAAAGACCATGTGGTCGCATCTCATTGCATGGACAGAGGGCCGAGGGTACATCAAACATTGTCACCAACCCCTCTCTGCTCCAGTGTCTCATTGTAGTTTAAGTAACCAAAAATACTCTGGAGAGGGGAGAGAGGTCCCTTTTGGTGACCCCTCAAGTACCACCCACTCATCTATTGTCTCTGATTCCTGCCCTGCTCTCTCTCAGGAAACTGCTGTTACTAAAGCTGCTGATGGCCTCTCTCAAGCATCTCTGCTGTAGACATGTCCTCCTCCATAGAGCTCACCTTCCTGGGCCTGGGGCGTACCTTTCTTCTGTCTCCTCCTAGTTCTCCAAAAGCTCCCAGGCACTGTGATGCCACACACCCCAGGCCAAGCTCACCATTTCCTACTCTTCAGCCCCCAAAGTTATCCCTCTTGTCTGCTCTATCCTGGGGTCGCTACTCACACAGTGTCCTAAACTGGAAACTTAGGGTCATCCTTGGACTCCTCTCTTGCTCCAACTCCACTCTACAACCCCCTCCAAATCACTCCCAGTGAGTGCTGTCACTGTCCGGTCTTAAAAAGTGTTCTATTCTATCGTCTTGCCTAGATGGTTGCAATACTCTTTTAAATGGTTGCCATTCAATTGTCTTTTCTCATTCTGTCTGCCATATGAACCCATCAGATCACAGTCAGCCACTGGGTGAAGGACTTGTGGATAAAACCTGTGCTTCTCAGTGGGGTGTGCAGAGCCCCTCACTGTGGGCTGAAATTCCTCTGTTTCCTCCTAATTAGCAATAGCCTTTCACTGGAAATCTCCACTCACCTCTGAGCCAGCACTGTACTTTCCTCTCCAGTGCAGGTGGAAAGGTCCAGTTTATTTAAGGGGTCCTCCCTCTCAAACACGGGTACTTTTGAGAGGACTTCACCAGCCTCCCAAGTTCCTCTAGCCCCCAGTACTGGGTCGTGGAGACCCCATCACAGCACCAACCACCGCATGTGAGGCTGGTTGGCCTCCTGCCTCTTCACCGTGGGGGGATTTCTTCAAGGGTAGGAACTTTGCTTTCAGCCAACTGTGCATGTCCTGAGATTAGATAGGGTCTGGCATCTAGTGAGCCTCAGCAAACACAGAGTATTAAGGTTCAAGAAGAAAGGACTTTATACAAGAGGAAGTCAAAGAAATAGGGAAAGGTCGGCAAGAGTGGTACCAAAAAAGAGGTACCAAGAAAGAGGAAAATAATAAGCAAAGATGGGATACAGCCTCCAGGGACATCACATGCTGGGCTCTGGCTCACCAACACCTGAGACCCTGTGGAAAGGGCTCCAAGAGATTTGAATTGCCTGGGATAAACACGTGTGTGAGAACCAGGGTGTATTTGTCCGTTTTCACACTGCTGGTAAAGACAAACCCAAGACTGGGTAATTTATAAAGAAAAAGAGGTTTAATGGACTCACAGTTCCATGAGACTGGGAGGCCTCACCATCATGGTGGAAGGTGAAAGGTACGTCTTATATGGCAGCAGGCAAGAGGGAACAAGAGCCAAACAAACAGGAAACCCTTTTATAAAACCATCGGATCTCATGAAACTTATACAATACCACGAGAATAGTATGGGGAAAACCACCCCCATGATTCAATACTTTCCTTCTGGGTCTCTCCCATGACACGTGGGAATTAGGAGAGCCACAATTCAAGATGAGATTTGGGTGGGGACACAGCCAAAACGTATCACAGAGGTGCAGGTTGTCAGAACTGAAAAGAATCTTAGAGACCCTGCAGTCCAGGCCTAAATTTATAGAGGGAGATCCTGATACCCAAGAAAGACAAGCGCCTTCCCCAGAATTTCATAGCCCAGGGGAAAGCCTTCACTTTTTGCCCTTACTATTTGATGGCAAACTTTAAACCTCAGAAAGAAAAGCAGCTACCATTTGGAAAGAAACAACAGCACCTCATTCGGTAATGTTTTGCAATATTTTTTTTTTTGCAAGGAAATATTGTATCAAGATTAGATTTAAAGGCTAAATATAAGAGTTCCATATTTTGAAATTTAATTCAGATGCCATTCTGTGATTGCTAGAATGGAGGGAAACCTATTGCAGTGTGAATTAGGATGATTTGGCTCACACTACAGAGGACACAGTCCCAGCCTGAGGCCATCTCAGTTATCTCAAGCACAATTTTTTTCTGCTCCTAAATTATCATTGATTCCAGTGTCAAATTTATAGTTGAAAAGTAAACATAATCAGTATATACATACACACACACACACACACACACACACACACACACATATATTTTTGGGCGGGGGACGGAGTCTCACTCTGTCGCCCAGGCTGGAGTGCAGTGGCGCAATCTCGGCTCACTGCAAGCTCCACCTCCCAGGTTCACACCATCCTCCTGCCTCAGCCTCCCAAGTAGCTGGGACTACAGGGGCCTGCCACCACACCCTGCTAATTTTTTGTATTTTTAGTAGAGACGGGGTTTCACCATGTTAGCCAGGATGGTCTCGATCTCCTGACCTCGTGATC
>NW_012109696.1:2247606-2263086 GCF_000951045.1 Mandrillus leucophaeus | reverse complement strand
TTAGTAGAGACGGGGTTTCACCATGTTAGCCAGGATGGTCTCGATCTCCTGACCTCGTGATCTGCCCGCCTTGGCCTCCCAAAGTGCTGGGATTACTAGCATGAGCCACCGCGCCCGGCCATCAGTAGGTAGTTTTAATGTACCCTTTATTTTTTACAACTCAAGAGCATCCTAATAGGCTCTTATTTCCTCTGCGGAATCCTAGAACAGGCTATCACCTCATTGCAAGCTCAGCTTCGCAGACTTCACCGTCTCCCCTTACCCTGTAGAAGATTCTGCTCTTTGAAAGACCATTTTCGGGAAGTCATGAGGAGTTTGGAATACAGTGAGACTCTAATAGTAAATGGCGGCCATTCAACAGTGCCATAAATTCAGATGCTTGAAAACGGATTCCTCTGGGCGTGGGCCACCTGGGAGCCTGGTGAGGTCGTGGAGCAGCCAGTCTGGAAAATGGTTCCACTGCTGCAAGCAGAGAGATGGTCTGCATTATCAGACTGAGTAGGTGCTGACAGATCAGCAGGTCGTCGGAGGCCAGCGCCCAACTAACTCAGTTGGTTAATTTTGTGATAGTTAATTTTAGTTGTCAACTTGACTGGGTTAAGGGAAGCCTAGGTCCCTTTAACCCAGAGGTGTCCAATCTTTTGGATTCCCTGGGCTTCATTGGAAGAAGAATTGTCTTGGACCACACATAAAATACACTGACACTAATGATAGCTGATGAGCTATAACACACACACACACACACACACACACACACACACACACAAAATATCACAATGTTTTAAGAAAGAATGTTTAATGTTAGCTGCATTCAAAGCCATCCTGGGTCACATGCAGCCCACAGGCCTCGGGTTGGACAAGCTTGCAAAACCGTCATTCCCAGTAGCGTCTGTGAGGATGTTTCCAGGAGACATTAGCATTTGAATTGGTAAACTGAGTAAAGGTCTGCCCTCACCTATGTGGGTATGCACCATCCAGTCCACTGAAGGCCCAAATAGAACAAAAAGGCAGAAAAGGGCACATCAGCTCTTTCTGCTTGAGCAGGGACATACACCCATCTTCTCCTGCCCTCAGACATCAGAGATCCCCTGAGTCCAGAGCCTTTAGACCCCAGGACTTACACCGGCCCCTTCCCAAGTCCCACAGCTCTCGGATCTTCTGCCTTGGACTAAATTACAGCACCAGTTTTCCCGGTTCTCCAGCCTGCAGACGGAATAAAGGGAGACTTCCATAACCACGTGAGCCAATTCCCATAATAAATCACCTCTCGTATATCTATATATCGATATTCACATCTGTCTATGTACATATGCAGGTATCCTATCGGTTCTGTTTCACAGAAGAACCCTGACTAATGCACTCATCTTGAGTTAAGCTCAAGAGCCTCAAGATCTACTGTTGAACTTACAACAATAAAGGTTCATTTCTTCAACGCGTTATATCTTGGCAGCACACTGCCTTTTTCTTTATAAATTAGCCAGTCTCGGGTTTGTCTTTATCAACGGTGTGAAAACGGATGAATACACCCTGGTTCTCACACACATTTTTATCCCATTTTATGGTGACTCTAGGCTCAGTAACCATCTACATGTCATTGTCCTCCGTGTCACGATGGCAGGCTTAAAAGAGCTCACCAGGGAGAAAAGATGCCTTGACCCGTCCAGGTTGAGAGCATAACTCAGGTGAGCAGAGTCCCAGGATCAAGCAGAGATCACACTGGGATGATCATTTGCCCTAGAACCAAACCTCAATTTTACCTGATCACCTAGACATGGAAAAGGGATGCTGTGATGAGGGATCGAAAACACAAATCTGTGAATTCAAGATCCTGATTTATTTCTACACATACGTTCAGATATGCAAATACAATATTTAAGTAATGTGTGTGTATTTGAGTTATCAGTAGGACAGATAGATACATAATAAGTTCTTTTCATATCAATTCATTTTAATTATTTTCAACCCAAAGTGATGAAAGACTTTTTGCTTAGTCTTTGGCTAGTCCTATCTGCTACTGTCCAGATGAACTAGTTTTGCATTTGGAGTTGAGCCCTCCATAGGGCAACCATGTGTCTCATCATCCAAGAAGGATCACCGCACTTTGGAGGACAAGAGAAGGCAAAACAACACACTCGCCAGGATGGTGGGGGAGACACAGGCTCACCAACACATGCAACACGCTGCTTTAGCCATTTCATTGGAACTGCTTTTAGTCTCCACCAGGCGAGACAATGGCTTTACTCACTGTACCTACCAGAAGTGGCAGCAGCAGGGGCAGATGCTCTCTGTGGGCCACATTGCTGAGGCTGGTCACCTGCAGAGCTGTGCAAAGCATACATATTGGCAGTGTCACCACACTGGGTCCACACCTGCCTCAGGCTGTATTCTCAAGAACGCTCCTTCATCTTGGTATCCCTTGTCCCTGCCCAAATTCTTCTACATTAACCCCATTTATCACATCACCAACTCGTAAAAGTAACGGCCTGAAATCCAGATGAACACCACAGTATCTAGAGGACATGGAAAGAAACAACCTTTATCCCTGGTCATTTATGGTTCCATTAATTCAACCTATAGTCACTGCACACCACCGTATCTGTCAACTTGGTCACTGGAACAAGAGCCTCGAGATCTTGGCCACTTACAACGATAAAGGTTCACGTCTTCAAGACGTTATATCTTGGCTGCACATTGCCTGTGGGTCTGTCCTCTGCATTTTCTTCACTCCAGAATCCAGGCTGAAGAACAGCCCCTACGCAGGACGTCCTGTGGTTTTGGCAGAGGAAAAAGAGTGAAAAGCTACTAGAAATGTCAACTGCCTTTTAATGCTTCTGCCCAGAACCAGCACTCTGTCATATATTCATGCCTCACTGGCCAGAGCAAGGCACATGGTCAAGTCCAGTGTCAATGAGGCAGGGAAGTGAACTCCTACAGGCAGGTTCTGCATGGTAAATGTCAGTGGTGGGGTATGTACGGCACTCACACAGAAAGGGAATGAGTAATTCAGAACAATACCACCCACCACACCTACTATGTTCCAGGCTCCAAACTAAATGAGGCATGACCCCTTCCCTTAGGGTTCCAGAGTGCAACCGGTGGTTATATTAACTAGCTGGGTGACCCTGGGCAACTCACTTTACTTCTCTGGCTGTTGGATTTGTTACTTATAAAACAAAGAAATTGGATTCCTTAGGCTCCTTCAAAATTCTGAGATGCCAGCCTTTCCATTTCACTTACTATTATTCAATTAATCCATTGCTTAAAGTCATGCACCAAACTTTAAAACAGAATCTCAACTCATGTAATAATATAGGAGACGGATAGAAAGTTATGCTCTGAAATAGAAACCAGACAAAGTGGGCTCTGGAGGATTTTTAAGGATCTTGGCGATGCCTGTTCACATTTTTACAGCTACATTTACAGACTTCCTGCTGCCGACAGAGCTAGAACCACCTGTAATACTTCGAGAGACCAAGTGAGTAGAGTCCAGGTCAGAATATCCAAGGCTGCCTGTCCACCGGGCAAATCCTCCTGCCAGTGGTCCTTCGCAGAAGCTTTGTCCATGCCCGTGAGCCTGCTAGAGTCGCCCAGGCAGAGACCTGGCTCCCCTCCATGGTCCGGATGCTTGAGAAGAGTCTCGCAAAGCTCCACACCAGTGCCAGCCTCTGGGCATGGTTCTCAGTGGCAGGATCTCTTCTTCTGACTTCAGGGTTTAGACGGCTGACCCAGCCAGCTGACTCCCAGCTGGAGGCTGAACCACAAAGCCTCTGTAGTGGGTCTGCAATCATTAAGCGCTTTAATCTGAAGTCTGGAATGAGAGCCAGCAACACTCAGGTGCCCCAGGGCTAAGAGTCAAGCGAGTGCTGAGCCTTGGTGGGAACCCAGGCCTGAGGAGTTCTGCCAGGTGGGTGCCCAGATCATGGGGAGGGGCAGTGCTGCCCACTTTGCTTGCACATCTGGTTGTCACCATCCTTTCTTCAGAGCCAAAGAAGGCATGCTGGTCTCCCCAGGAAAACCAGGCTGAAAACCATCGGGATAAATGAAAGACAGGTTACATTTGTCTCCATAATCCCCCGGAGTGCCATTTCCCCTGGTTCATTTCACCAAATAACTCCGCACCATGGTGTGCTGTTAGCTTCCCATTCTCACTCAACCTGAAAACCACGCCTTCTCCTGTAGCATTGGAAGGTCACAAAGTTGTCTTCCCTGGAGGAGGCCTCCTGCAAATGCAGAAGGGGCCCTAGCTCTATTTGTCTTCTGTACTTAGTGCACCTAAATAGCCCATCACTGCACTGGGGATCAGTGCCTGAGGGGAAACAGACCAAATATTTGTTCAGCTTTAACTCTATCCCATCATTTTTGAGTGAGTGTAATATTTCTTGAAGGTACTATGCTTTGTCATAGGTCTGTACCCACTAAGCTTACTTCCAGACCATTAAGTACCCCAAACCCCCTCCTCAGGACCACACGTCATGGGCTGAATTGTGTCCCCACAAATGTGACTGTATTTGGAAATAGATAGAGACCTTAAGGAGGTCATCAAGGTCAAATGGGGTCATCAGGGTGGGGCAAGAGGACAGGTGTCCTTATAAGAAGAGGAAGAGGCACCAGAGACCTCTCTCTCTTGCTCTCTGTGCACACAGAGAAATGGCCATGCGAGGGCACACTGAGAAGGCGTCACGCATGAGTCTGGAGGGAAGCCCCCACCTGAAACCACCCCTACAGGGGCCTCCACCTCGCACTTCTGGCCCCCAGAGCTGTGAGAAGATAAATGTGTGTTGTTTAAGCCACCCTAGATATGTATGTCTCTATCTTTTTCTCTCTTTCTCTCAAAAAAGAATTTTGTTATTCTTTCTTCTATTTCTATTTTCAAAATGAGCCCTGTGTCTTCACCATTGCCTCCACCAGCTCCTGGTGAGTTTAAATGAAGGAAGGAGAGGCGGTAGGAGGAAAAAAGCAGCTGGTACTGTTTTGATTGATTTATTTACTTTTGTGAGATGGAGTCTTGCTCTGTTACCCAGGCTGGAGTACAGTGGTGTGATCTCAGCTCACTGCAACCTACACCTCCCGGGTTCAAGTGATTCTCCTGCCTCAGCCTCCCCAGTAGCTGGGACTACAGGCGTCTGCCACCACGCCTGGCTCATTTTTGTATTTTCAGTTGAGACGGGATTTCACCATGTTGGCCAAGCTGGTCTTGAACTCCTAACCTCAGGTGATCCACTCATCTCAGCCTCTCAAAGTGCTGCAATTACAGGCATGAGCCACCATCCCCGGCCCTGATGCTGCTTTTAGAAATTGGTGGTCACATAGGCCTTAAAGTGGTAGGCACAGCCATTCAACATTGAAAGTTTTATCAAGATAGAGCAACCTGCATGGACAATTTAAAAACACAAACACATGCACACACACGCAGGCACACATGCACATGTACACACATACATGCACACATGCAGGCACATACACGTGCACAGTAGTTTGTTTCATTATCGTCTTCACTGAGGGTGCAGCCTGGGAAGACCCCATGACCAGTGATATTGTCTTCCATTTTGAGAAACAGGAAACCACGGTAAATAAATATCAAGGATCTTCTCGGCATCATTCATTCCTTCTCAGGCGCTCCTCAGCAGCAGGGCAGAGTTCCTAGGACTGTGGTCAGTCACTTTTCACATCCACCACGTTTCTGTCTGTACATCAACACCCACAGCCTCCCAGGGTACGTCTCAGACAGTGTTTTCTGTCTCAGCCTCTCCTCCACATACTCGCGGCTCTCCACACTCAGGGAGGGAGTTTTGTTTCTGGACAGACGGCAGGGTTGGGTTGCAGATCAGCGGACAATGGGGAAAAGGCCGCGTGTGGACAATGTTGCCACTTGCATTTGGTCAGCCACAGAGTTGTAGGGTCTCTGCAAGTTCTATTCTAGGGGCGGCAAGAGGCAAAACCCAGGGCCTGGGCAGTTCTCAGGGCCTTAGTGGAGGGCGTGGCCCCTTCCTAGACTCTGAAGTAGAGCAGTGACCTTGCTCCAGTGTGCTGCAAACTCTCATCAACCTGTTCTCCAGAGTTTCACCATGGTCACGTGGTGGTTTCGGAAGCTGAGCTCACTTTGTCTATTTTGTGTGTCAAAGATATAGAAAGACAAAAGCCCCCAGGCTGATTCTGCATGGCTCCTCCCTGACAGTCCGTGGCCACCTTGTCTGCTTGGCAGCAGGGATGACTCCCATTCTTCCTTTCCCAAGGGCTCCCTGTGCCCGCTTGGCTCCCTGCTTAATCTTCAACCTCCAAATCTTTCCCCCGCGGGCCTCTGGCTGTCAATTGGCCCCTGAGACAAGCTCTCCTGGGTGTCCTGGCAGAGCCACACACTCACTATGTGCAAGTACGAGCCCACACCTGCTCCCAGCTCCCTCCCAACCCCACTGGGCTCCCACAAGCCCCACACCCTTATCCATTCTTCTCACCCCCAGTCCCTCCACAGGACATCAAGGGGTCCCCAGCACATTTTCTTCTTTCCATCCACACAAGAACAACCTGACTTTCACCTTTGGTCCGAATATCCTTAGACGTGGCTGAATTTACTTTTAGAATCTCAGAAATACACTCATTTAACTGAGGAAGTGATTTAATGAGGAAGGAGCCTCTTGTTTCAATAGAGTATCTAGTCCCAAGAAAATGAGTGTGAAGTATCCATGCTGCAAACGCACCTGGTTCTCTTGTGGATGGGAGCAGGTGGTAAGATATTTTCTTTTCAACCTGACTGCTTAGCATTTCTCCTCAGCTTACTGAAAAGAGATAGAAAAAGATGGATGGCTCAGCCCAGAAGCCCAGGGCGGAGAATGTTGGGGCCTCGAGGAAGAGTCTCTGTCCAGTAGCAGATGGTGTTTCATGGGCTGAGGTATCTTGCATGCCAAAGCTCTCAGGCAGTAAGTCTGCCAAAAATGAAAAGATGAGAAACTTCTTCCAGCCTTCCACGAGCATCATAAGTGGGGAAATATGTGCAGAGTAGAAGAACCAAGATTATCTTCCAACTAGGTCCCAATTTTCTTGCAACTTAGTTTGGTGAGGGTGGAGGTCAGGAATTATTGAGAAGAGAGTAAATGTGTATATTTGAACCATGTTTCCTCATCAGTGAAATAGCAGATGTAAAGATGATTAACAAATACTCAGTGTTTAATAAGGATTATTTGAAATTAAGTGGGTAACCCAGATTATATATTTATGCACACAAAACCATGGATAAGGAGAAAGACCTATGCATGGGAAGCTGGTGTGCTGGATCTGGCCTCCCCTTGAAAAGTAAACAGATAAAAGACATAAAAATACTTGGAAAAGTTGAAACTCTATAAAATGTAAGATATTGTTTTGATAGAGTCATCTATGACTCAGTCATGATTAATTACCATTTTAAAAGGATTATCTTAAGCACACATCTCAGACCTCCTTAAATCACTCCTCAGTTGCCATCTTATGACAAAGGAAAACAAAACTAATCATTGAAGATACCTTTTCTTTTCTCCTCCTCAACCATGACATCTTACAAACCGGGGTTAAACGAACAGTGAGTGTGAAAGCAGCCCCCGAGTGTGCATTCTTCTTCAATGCAAAGAGTGCTTTCAAGTAAAGAAAATATCCACTGTCCCTGGAGTTCTAAGCTGCTGTGTGCCAGGAGTCCCCATCCCTGAGGTCATGCTTTGGTTTTAATCACATGAGACATTGTTTGCAGACGCCGTCAGGTCATGGCACTCAGGGACTCGTGTGCACGCATTCCTCAAGTCTCAGCAGTTCTGTCCTTAACGCCAGGACCACAAAGTTTGTGGTTTCTAGGGTCACAAACCCCAAGAACTTTGCATTCCAGAGACCTCTCCAGGAATCTCCTTCAATTCCTGTTTCTCTTTGTTTTCCTGTCTTTTACCCAGGTCTATCCACCGTAAGTCTCTTATTATAATAAGGAAGGCATAAGCAACAAAAGAAAAAAAATAAATTGGACTGCATGAGAAGTATAAACTTGTTTTTAAAATTTTTTGAGATGGAGTTTTGCTCTTGTTGCCCAGGCAGGAGTGCAATGGCTCAATCTCGTCTCACTGCAACCTCTGCCTTCTGGGTTCAAGCGATTCTCCTGCCTCAGCCTCCCGAGTAGCTGGGATTACAGGCGTGCGCCCCCACATCTGGCTAATTTTGTATTTTTAGTAGAGATGGGGTTTCTCCATGTTGGTCGGGCTGGTCTCGAACTCCCAACCTCAAGTAATCCCATGCTGGGATTACAGGGGTGAGCCATGGCGCCTGGCTAAGAAGTATAAACCTTTATGCATCAAAAGACCTTATCAAGAAAGTGAAAAGACAACCTATAGAATGGGGGAAATGTTTTCAAATGAGTTAGCTGAGAAGGGTCAGCTGCAGTCTGAATCTTGGTGTCTCCTCACAATTTATGTATCAGAACCTTATACCCAGTGGGATAAAATTAGGAGGTGGGGCCTCTGTGAAGTGATTAAGGCATAAGGACTCCACCCTTGTGAATGGCATTTAGAGTCCTCAAGACAAAGGCTCAAGTGAGATTCCTTGCCCCTTCTGCCATGTGAGGATGTGGTGATGAAATCTTTGAAGCAGAGAGCGGCCCTCACCAGACAGAGAATCTGCTATTCCCTTGATCTTAGATTTCCCAGCCTTTAGAACTGTGAACAATACATTTCTGTTGTTTATAACTTACCCAGTCTAAGGATTTTGTTACAGCAGCCAGAATGGACTAAAACAGGCTCTACTATCTAACACATATAAACACTCATACAACTCAACAGTAAAAAGGAAAGTAACCCAAATAAAAAATAGTCAAAGAAATTAACTGGATATTTATCCAAAAGAGATATACAAACGGCCAACAAGAACAAACAAAGGTGCTACGTATTATTAGTCATTAAAGAAATGCAAAACCACAAGGAGACAGTGCCTCACATCCACTAAGGCAGTGATATATTTTTTAAGTTAAATACCAAGTCTAGATACGAATGTGGAGAAATTACCCTAAAACTTTGCTCTCAGGAATGTGAAATGTTGCAGCCTGGAACAGCTTGGCAGTTCCTCAAAAAGTTAAGCATAGAATTCCCATACGCACAGCAGTTCCACTCTCAGGTGTAACCCCAAGCAAAGTGAAAACATATTCACTGAAAAACTTAAACATGCATATTCATAACAGCATTATTCATAGTAGCCACACCCAAACTTGAGGGTGAGCAACACACTAGACTTTGGAAGAGTACATTTTAATTCTCTCTCTTCATGGAACAATCTATTAGGAGACTAATAACCGTCACCATTTTCTCAGAAGTCAAGGAAGAATCCATTTCATCGGACAGAGAAATCCTTGTGCCTGGGGCCAGCCTGGAACCACATGCTTTTGCCACGGCCTCTCCCGTCCATACTCCCAAATCTGCACCAGGTAGGCAGGGGCCTGGAGATGTCGGAACGCACCTCCACCCGCCGTTCAGTGTTTCCAACAGCCATGGTTGGTAGCAGAACAAGCTGTGGCACAGCCGGGGTGTCTGTGCACCTTCACTCCCTCCTGGATTTGGCAAACCTGGGACCTGGAAGAAGCAGGTTTGAAGTTTCCTTGACTTTTCCCAGGACATTTCTATAAGCTGCCCCCAGAGTGAAGTTTAGAACACGTAGGGTAACCTACCACCACTTATGTTGCTTTTCTTCTCGAAGATATTAAACTATTTCTGGGGCAGGTACCCTTTTTGTTTTAATTACTGTGTTTTATGATTAATCCCAAATTGTTCACATCGAGTCCAAATGTATGGAACAATTTTCATTTTGCCTCTTCCATTTGTGTTCATACGATTAGTGGTAAAACTGCCCAAGCCTGGCAGCTTCATCTCAGTACCTCCCTATCCCCTAGAAGGAGTTGAGGCCAGAATAGAACTGTGTGTGTCTCCAGAGAGCCAAATGCTTGGCTGAGAAAGCCAGGGGGATTGAGCAACATCTCAAAGGCAAATCATCAAGGAAAGCAATCACCCTACCGATCCACTCAGGAAAAATCCCTGCCAGGAGATTGTAATTAGCAGTGGGGGATACCAGGAAAGATGATCCTAAACATTAGCACACTTTCCCAGACATCCCACGCTCTTGCCACATGCAGCGCCCCCAGGCCCCGGCTGGCTCCCTCCTGTGTGTGGAATTCTCCGTGCATTTATTTCCTCTCGGTATTACTCATCCCACGACAGATGACTCAGCTTTCGCAGGCCTGAGACTCCCTCCCATCCCCAGATGGCTCACAGATCACCCTCTCCTGTCTTCCTTTCTTAACGGATTCTGATTGATTTATCTCTAAGTATCTGAAAAATCAATTGCAGATGGAACTCTGTAGCATTGCCTCTCTCCGCGGCTGCCTCCCGCGTCTTTCCTACAGCCTGGCTGGGGTTTTCTCAGGCCAAGATGTCCATAAGTGGTCCAGGATTGCGCTCACGGAAACGGGGCTCCCGATCCATTTACAACATCCATACGTAGGGCCCTTAAACTTGATTGAGGAGTTTATTTGGAGGAGTGCTCACCACTCATCAGAACTGAAGATCGAATATGAAATCACAGAACAACATGAGTTAACCAGCCAGTCATTGAGTGACCCTGAGTATCTCTGCCGTGAATGGAAAGGCAGACCCTCCAGACACCCCCAATATAGGCATTAAAATAGAGGAGCCAGCCACAGTCATGGAAACATGTTCATAGAATGTGATTTTTCTTGGGGACGGGTGCTGGGGGGAGAAAATATTAACTGTTTTGCTGCTTTCTGTATTCTTGACTCTGTGGTGTGTGTGGCCTCCCCGATGGGAGAGCCTGATCTTTCCAGAGCTACTCAGCTCCTAGAGCCAGCAACTCACCCTGGAGCGTACAAGCCAACCATCCCAAATCCATACCCCTAACCACACCCTTTATCTAACTCTTACTCACCAAGCCAGTATATCCCCCGTCCTAAATCACCCCAAAGCCAGGCAACCAGAGACCACCCCTGGAGCCCAGAACCTGCTGACACTATTGTAACCGTCCAGTGCCAAGCCCTTCCCATCAGGCCTTGCCTTTCCCACAGAAAACACAAGCTGCAGCCCAGCCTCTGCACTGACTCCTCCTCCTTTCTGCCTCTTGCCAGACATGAATGCTTCCCCGTGCGGCCCCACTTGGCGTGGTGTGACCTCTCTACTCAGAAAACATGAAGAATAAACATCTACTTTCAGTGGCACTCTCCGTGCCATCATTCAGTCATCCTCATGAATTGCAGTCCCAGGGGAGGACCCTGACACGTCCCTGCTTATTGACCCTCCTTGTCTGCATTTGTCCGCTGTCACCAAGCCCTAGATGCAGAATCCGCACCCGAGGCTGGGGCTGCAGTGGGCAGTGGGGGAAGGCGTGCTCGTCTTGGGCTGAGCCCCTGGCGGAGCTTCCTCTGTGACCACCTCACTGAGTTACGTGTCCTCTAAGCCCCTGGAGAATGCTGGAATGCCTGCACGGTGTCATATACACCATCCAGCCCCCAGGATGCCCCAAGAAATGCTCTTTAAATACAACCCCCAACATCTTATCTACAACTGGCTTGTGGATGCCTTCCTAAGACATAATTGGGACACTATAAAATTCACCCTTTTAACCTGTACAATTCAGTACTTTAAAAATATTTATATGTACAAAGTTTTGCCATCCTCACCACTATTTAATTCCGGAACATTTTCATCATCCCAAAAGAAACTCCATACTGTTAGCAGTCAGGGCCTCGGCCCCTGGTAACCACTGATTGATTTTCTGTCTTAATGATGTAGCCTGCCCCAGGCATTTCACATCAGTGGAATCATACGCTATGTGGCCATTGTATTTGACTTTTGTACTTGGCATAAAAAAGGGATAAACGTTTTCATTGCAGATAGTGGAGGTCCACATTTTGTGAATTCTTCCATCTGTGGATGGACATTAGGGTTTTTGCCATGGTTTGTCTGTTAAGCATCACGCTGCCGTAAACAATATGTGTACAAGTGTCTGTGTGAACGCGCTTTCATTTCTCCTGGATTTATACTAGGAGTGGGATGGCTGGGTTGTATGGAAACTCTATGTTTAATATTTTGAGGAGCTGCCATACGGGCTTTCCGAGCAGCTGCACCATTGTGTCCATCAGCAGGGCACAAGGGTTCCATTCTCTCCACGTCTCGTTATCCAGCATCTTTTTCACTGTAGCCATCCTAGAGGGCGAGAAGTGCTATCTCACAGCGGCTTAGATGTGCATTTTCCTAATAACTAATGACATTGAGTGTCTTTGCATATGTTAACGAGACATTTGTATATTTTATCTGAATAAATGTCTATGCATGTCCTTCACCCATTTTTTGGCAAATCTGCGTTTATTTTCTCCCATTCTGTGGGTGGTTTTTTTTTTTCACTTTCTTGATAGTGTCCTTTGAAGACAAAAGTTAATTTTGGTGAAGTCTAATATATCTATTTTTTTTCTTTGTTGGTTTTGCTTTTGGTGTCATGTCTAAGAAATGATTGCTTCATCCAAGGTCATGAAGATTTACGCCTGGTTGCTTCTCAGGATTTAATCTCCCTTTGCTTTTGATGACTCCAGTGATGATCTACACTCTTCAAGGAGGATAAGGAGGAAAAATATTACAGAAAAATGAGTCATTCCAATGCACTCTTTTTTAGTAATCTCAAGAGATTAATGGCTGACATCATAGAGAAGACCAACACTTAAGACTACGTGGAAATTATTAAATTGTATATTTTGGGGAGACTCCTTCTCCTTCCTCCAGCATTCTTTCTTTACATGCCACTGGTGGCCTTCAGGTTTGCCTTTTGTGTATGTAAATTCAATGAGCTTGTTATTGGCCCTGGATAACGGAGGCTGCAAGCCTTTGGAGACCTTCCCATTCCTGTCTCCCTCCATCCACTCTCCTGAAGTTAAATTTCTGTTCCTTTTCTTTTCTTTTTTTTTTTTTTAATTTTTTTGAGACAGGGTCTCATTCCTTCACCCAGGGTAGAGTGCCAGAGTGCAGTGGCTAGGTCATGGCTCACTGCAGCTTCGACTTCCTGGGCTCAGGTAATTCTCCCACCTCAGCCCCTTGAGTAGCTAGAACTACGGGTACATGTCACCACACTCAGCTAATTTTGTGTGTGTGTGTATTTTTAGTAGAGACGTAGTTTCACTATATTGCCCAGGCTGGTCTCGAACTCCTGGGCTCAAGTGATCCACCACCTCAGCCTCCCAAATTGTTGGGATTTCAGGCGTGAGCCACTGCACCCGGACCCCTCTCTGTCCTTTTGCAGCTGCACTGCCTGCTGCTGCTGCTGTGGACTGTCCCAGGACCCCACGGACTGGCACTTTTCAAGCCATGTGTGACATGCAGTGGCTGCCTTCTCAGGGCCAAACCGGATTAAGAAGGCCGTTGTTGTGTTCCACATTACACAACAGACTTGAAATCATTGAAAAGGACCCTTGTTGAGTCTTACCTCAACAAGACTCTACCTAAAAATCATTCCACACCCACATCTCAGCTCCTCGAGGCTCTTCCTTTCCAGATTGTGCTGCACAAACCTGGAAAAATCTAAGTTTTTATCATCCCTGCAGAACGAGGGATCTCCCAGCTTGAGTTCAGCCCTGGCTGCAGATGGGAACATGTTCCAGACACCTGAATATGATGCGCCAGGATATCCTAGGCCTTCGGCGTGGACATGATGCACGCTTCCTGCTCTCCCAGACACCAAGATGTGTCCCACAAACGGGACTCCCAGCCTCCACAGAGGTGCAGCCAGAGCTCTTCCCTCCTCTCCAGTCTGCAGTTCTCTGAGTACAGCACTCCCTGACTGCAGTCCTACCCCCAGTCCAGGCCTCTGGGGCTCAAAACTGTTGCTTACACATTCAGGAAATGAAGAAAAAATAAAATAAAAACTCATTCAACCCACACTTCCTGCCCTGGAAAAATCCGACTATTGTTCTTTCTAGGCAACATCCTTAAAGCCTCACATTTTCCCAGATTTTATCACATCTGCCCCTGGAGGCTGGAGTTTCTCATTAACATACAGTATTCCTGGAGTATGTTTGGTTTGGTTTTCTGCTGCCAAGCCTGGGGGAGTTGGCAGTTCAAGCCAGCTCCTGGCATTTAATCACACTTTGCATGTTACCCATCCATTCTTCCTAACCCTTTTACTAGCTGGCTTTTAACGCGAAAGAAGAAACTAATTTGAAACACACACACACACACACACACACAGACACACCCCACAGTGGTAACACTATCTCCAATTCATTCATCCATCAGCTCAGAAATTATAATTATAATGCATATTAATTTGCAAGTGCTACATAATTTGATTTGTGTATTTAATGCCAAAAGATTAGACATTTCTCATCTTACGCTGCTCCTTCCAGCAGCAATTCATTCTCTATCCAGGGTGCTGCTCTATGGCTGACGTGGCTTCTGCTAGTCTGATTTGGGGTAACACAATGATAAACCACTTTCTGCAAGCTGGTGTACATCCAGATTCTCTACACTTTGACCAAAATTATGACCAAGATCAATTAAGTGATTTAAAAGTAAAATGTACTGGGTGAGCTTTGTGTAGGGAAGACAGTACTCAAGCAGTCTACTCCGAACCTTCAGGTACAAACCGGAAAAAAGTCTCTAAAATACCTGAAGTCGAAGTGTCCCCAGCCTTTCTGGAAATTAAAGGACTAAGATAATTTATCATGCAAGGATTTTTTTCTCTAACTTGGACAATAATCTTTATTTTGATTTTATATTTAAGGCATATAAGTTATGAGAGGAATATGCAGTTACTAATAACGTTTATTAATGACAAACCTCTAACTATGAGCCAGGAAAAATGCAAACTGTTTACAACCAGGACTTCAAAATTTATAAAATAATATTAACATTTTTATTTATAGAACAATCAAACTAAGTCAAAAAAATGTTTGCAGTGACTGGCCTAAGGTCACACGTACGGTCAGTTGAATATCAAAGCACAGGCAGTTTCACTGACTCTGAAGCCAAGTTCTTAATCCCCAGATCTGGTCTTCAAGTCCAAAGTCATTTTGACAACTGGCATGACTATCTGTAAATTTGCAATTTACAGCCTCAATTTCCCGACTTCAATGGAAACTTCACAAAGGAAGGTAACTTCACCGTTTTGTTCAGTGCTGTACATTCAGCCCCTGGAACAGAACTGGAGTCTTGGTAACAACAATAAATCTTGATTGAACAAAAGGAATGAATCCAAAATGTGTCACACCACCATCATCTGGTCATTTACACAAGGATACCTGCAAATGCAAAAAAGAGATTCAGAATTCTCTCTGGACTGAATATAAAATGGTTTATGCTCAGGCCAGGCGCGGTGGATCATACCTGTAATCCCAGCACTTTGGGAGGCTGAGGAGGGTGAATCACAAAGTCAAGAGTTCCAGACTAGCCTGGCCAATATGGTGAAACCCCATCTCTACTAACAAAAATTAGC
>NW_012109696.1:2236621-2247011 GCF_000951045.1 Mandrillus leucophaeus | reverse complement strand
TTGCTGTGGCTTTCCTTATATCTACTTGTCCCTGGTTGTCAAATTATCTAGGGGCAGCTGTATCTTGGTGCCCGCTCCAGCCCAGGGGTGCCATCCTTGCCCATCTACCATCACAGGTCGTTGCACCTGCAGACTTGCATACACTACCAGTGTATCCAATCTGGCCGCAGCCTGATGTTCCAGGAAATACCTTCTTAGCAGCAAAGAGCGGGGACTAGAAATTCTGGATAAGCAAGTGGTGCCTTTTTCATAATAAGTTCAAAAAGAAATATTACAAAAGAAAAAAACTCAGAAGTCAGTCTTTTCACTTGTGTTCAAAATCCTCCTCCAACCCTCAATTCTTTCAAAAGAAAAATTAGGATCCCAGATGCTCCCCAAAATCTTTTCTGGTTTTAAAAACTCTTCATTTAATCAAGTTTTATCTCCATGTTGGATTACTCCATAAAAACATTGAGTTTCTTAAAATAAACACAAATGCATTTTGTACCAAACCAAACAAAATTAAACTTGAGAATGTCTTCAAGCTTACCTATCTCACATCAAGCTCAATCATCATCTAACAGTCACCAAACACCATCAAATAATGGATTGTGCCACCACCGAGGATTCTAGAGATGCAGTTTGTATATGTTTTGGCTACATTTATTCTCGCTCTCAGGTTTCCTTAAGAGAAAAATGAATATTTTGATATGAGCAGACATTGCCAAAGAAGGGTTTCACTCTCAGTCACCAGTAGGGTACAAATAAAATTATAAATCCACACAACAGGCAGGGTGGGGAAGCTGAAGAGACCCTGGCAAATTAGAGTGTGCATACTTCAGTGAGAAATGTTCGATCACATTTTCTAAAAAGTAAAACTGGCATAGGCCAAAAGTAGATTATCTGTTGCTACTCACTGAATGTTCGTGTCTGTGTCCCTCTGAAATTCACATGTGGAAACCTTGTGAATTTATTACGGATGGTTATTAGGAGGTGGGGCCTTGAATAAGTGACAGATCTTGAGGGTGGATCCGACATGAGTAGGATTATAGCCCTTATAACAGAGACCCCAGAGGGCTCTCTCACCTTTTTCACCATGTGAAGATACAGATCCCGGAAACAGGCCCTCATCATGCCCTGAATGTGCTAATGCCATGGTCTTGGACTTCCCAGCCCCCAGAACTGTGAAAAATAAATGGTTGTTGTTTAAGCCACCCAGCTTATAGTATTCCGTTATAGCAGCCCCAGGGGACTAGGACATCTGCATATGAGATATAGCCCTGAAGCCAGCAATTTCTGACGTCTAAGATGCAAGGCAAACCACCCATTCATATATTGTTTGTGGATACTAACTAATAAATAACCATGAGATTTAGTATCAACCAATGTAACTCTTCCAGAGGCATACGTGTGGATGACACCCTTTCAGGTCATATGGGCTAACCAAGTGGAGGATATTCTCTCTTCTTTCTTGGCTACAGAACTAGATGAAGGTTTTTCCTTTGGGGCTCCTGATATGATCTTGGAAATTAAATTCTTCAGTGAAGCAGATAGAACCCTCTTCTGTACCAGCAGATTCCTCTGAAGGTCGTGCATCACCCTCTATGGTCTCTGGTAGAATGTGGGTAGCTCTGGGCTCTCCATGACTCTGTGTAGTTTCCCCACCTCCCCTGTAACCAGCATTAGAAGAAAGCAGCTCAGAAGCCACGGGGCCGTGAAACGAAGAGCCTAGTGGTTGCTGAAATAGCACAGTCTTCCCATTTCATCAACTACGAGACCCAAAAATGCATGAACTAATGGAACATCCTGCAGGAGACCACCAGAGGAGCTGCCAAAAGCATCTTCTTTTCCACAAGGTGAGGGGGTACAGAAAAGGGCTGCCTCTTGGAAATTAGCCCCCAGAGAAGAATCAACATGGAGAAATGAAAAAACTTCTCTAACACTAAGCACTTTACCAGGAATATTAAGCTGTTTTTTCTTTATTTTTTTTTTCTTTTTGAGACAGAGTCTCACTCTGTCACCCAGGCTGGAGTGCAATGATGCAGTCGTGGCTCACTGCAAGCTCCGCCTCCCGGATTCACGCCATTCTCCTGCCTCAGCCTCCCGAGGAGCTGGGACTACAGGCGCCCGCCACCACACCCGCCTAATTTTTTGTCTTTTTAGTAGAGACGGGATTTCACCATGTTAGCCAGGACGGTCTCGATCTCCTGATCTCGTGATCCACCCACCTTGGCCTCCCAAAGTGCTGGGATTACAGGCGTGAGCCACTGCACCTGGCCTAAGCTGTTTTTTAACTTTCTCCCTGTCTATTCCTGTTCCTTCCCCTATGTTATCCCCATATCAGGATTCACACCAATGGATCCTCTGATCGTTTCAAGCAAAGTGCTTTGGACCAGAATCACTCGGCATTGAGGACAGGCATCTATGCTTTCCAGGCTGTGCCTACACAGGCCAGGCAGAGCAACTATTTCGTGATTCCCATCTCCACCTCTATGCCAAGTGCCTCCTCTGTTGGTTTTCTGTGGCTGCTGTAACAACAACCACAGACCTCATGTCTTAAAACAACACACATTTATTCTCCCACAGTTCTGGAGACCAGAAGCCTGAAATCAGGCCCACTGCGCCAAACTGAAGATGCGAGCAGGGCTGTGCGCCCAGAGGCTCTGGATTGGTCCTTCCTGGGGGCTGGGGGGTCCCTCCCTGGCTGCTTCCAGCCTCTGGTGGCTGGGGGTGTCCCGTGGCATTCCAGGCTTTTGGCCACATTACCCCAGGCTCCTCTGACATCTCTCTGCCCCATCTTCATCATTGCCTTCTTCTATGGTCCAATCTCCCCCCACCTGTCTCTTATAGGGACCCCCATGATTATATTTAGGATCTGCTCAGATAACCCAGGATAATCTCACATCCGCAAAGTCTGTTTTGTCTTATAAGAGGTGACATTCACGGATTCCAGACTTCAGACCTAATGCCTTTGGGGGTCATTCTCAACCTACCCCATCTTCCCAAGATGGTTGGAAGGAAGGCACCTGAATTTAGGAGAGGACTGTACCCATTGAGCGCTCTCTGAGAGACACATGGCAGCATGGCCTCAGCATAGCAGCAGGATAACATAAACCTAAGGACAAAAAATCCAGATTAATCTAGACCGGGAGTCATGGGCTCAGAGCATGAGATGGGCCTTAAGGGAACCCCCATTTAGTTCCCGTCCTCTTTCAGGTTTCAGCCACTTGGCAATCACGCTGACCAGGAAGGTGGTTCAGTTTCTGCTGCAATGTCTCAGGCAGTTGGGCATTTACTAATCATGCACAAACACACCAATCTTGCCAAACTAAAATTTATATCATACCCCTCCCCTGTGTGAGTACATCAATGGGTCCTTGGAGATGACGTCCCAGCACCCTACCTGCTTTCAAAGTCCTTTGTAGTATCAGGTGCAGCCCAGTCCACCAACACCTCCCTGAGTGATGGTCTTTATAATTCGGGAATTATAATTCCCAAGCATGCCATGCGTTTTCTGCTAGGGCAACTTCGCACCTGCTGCTGACCAGATCCGGCCGAAGCCCTCCTTCCCAACTTCATAATCTCTCTTGCTGCAATGAGGATATCCACCTTGTCATTTTGGCGGTTTTTGCTTTATCTGTTGTGAGGCTCTATTATTAGGTAAATACTAACTTACAATCATTATGTCTCCACATCAAATTGTTCCACTTGTCCTCCAGGAGTCCATTTTTATTCCTAGTGCTCTCTGCCTTAGAATCTGCTTTGTCTGACATCGGCATTGCTGCCTCAGCTGTAGTGGCACCGGCATTTTCTGGGTATAGTTTTTTGCACTTTTCTACTTGCAATTTTTCTGCACCTTTGTGTTATAGACGTGTCACAGGTAACAGCATAGAGCCAGATTTTGAATGTTAAAAGTCACCTGTGACTTCTCCTAGCTAGTTGTAGAAATGTTTTTGTGTTGGGGTAATTGTGCTTAGTAAAGTCACATCTTCCAAGTCTTTCATAATTTTTGCCTCTCTTCACAGCTCTTTAACATTATGTACCTAATACATATATTATATTCACATATATGTCTTTAAATTGACACTATTCTTTAAATTTTAAAGAGGTGTTACTTTATTTTAAAAAGTTAATTATGATGAAGTTAAATAACAAAAGTTAAAAGTTAAATAACTCTCGCTATTTAACTTTGTCTTAATTAACACTATTTACTGTGTCATAGGTTTAATTAAACGTATCTGTAGATGTATATGTGAATGTGTATCCTAAAATGTATTGAAATAACTATGGAAGGAAACGTGGAAAATGTGTTCAAATGTTTGCTCGTGAACCACAAGAAATGTTTTAGAGAATCTCCAGGGTGTGGTCTTTAAGTAGCCCTGGATACATTAATAATCTTTTATTTCCTAGAATAAAGAACTGTCTGTTTATGTAAGGCTATTTAGATCAGCAAAGAATTTGTCACCTTTTCTCAAAATAAATACAGGACAACACAATTACCAGCCAAGGCCATCTGGGGATGAGGCAGAGAAGGGTGGAGAGGCCACTGGGCCAGGGCTGTGAAATGCACACCGTGCCCACTCCACAGTGGTCGGCTAGACAGAGCCCCACATTTCCATTTTGTAGAAAAATGAGCAGACTATGCAAGCATGGCTGTTTACTAATTATAGTACCCATAACATAAAAAATAAAGTACGTATTCAGAATGTGTAGGAATGTTCCCAGCAACTCAGACAAGAAGACATTTCTCCCTCGGGTCACCATGAAGAGAACAGCATGTAATGCCGGCTTCAGCAGCGGCCCAGGAGTCAAGACAGTTCTTCGACCTGTTTCCTCCTGCACACCCTGGTGTGGACCGATGCCCCCAGGCCAGAGCGCCAGACAATGCAGCAGCTCTGCCTGAAAACGGGGTAAGCCCAGTTTCACTGTGCAAGAGCACTGCTTGACTCCTTTGTCATGAACCGCTGAACCAAGGCAGCCCACGGAATGTCTACAGGACCACAGGGCTGTACTGCTGAGTCGTTCCTGAAGACTATTTCTGTCCCTCAAGCTTCTCATAAGCCCTTGAATAGCAGAAAGCTCAAAGTTCTAGTTCACAATGAGTGGAGTGTGGCCATTCTATTTTCCTAAGTTCAGACTCAGGCCAGCACAAGGTAGGTTTGAAATCTATCTGGCAAAGCTGAGAAGCTTGACTTGATGTGGATTGGAATCGAAAGCTTGCCGGGGAAAACTAGATGCAGAGACACTGTGAAGGCTGGAAGTGACATCGCAACTTAAAGCCTCTAAGCCTTCATGTATCCTGCTTCTCCTGGTCTTCTTTCCTCAATCAGTCCTGAGACGTACAGTGTGGTGGCTGTCCGTCATTCCTTTTCACATTTATTATTTTTTTAATTATACAACAAATGTATGAATAAATTCCTATTGGAAAAGATTTAAGCTATTCAGAAGAATCAGATCAAACTGTGGAAGGTCCTCACCACCATTCTCGTTTGTTTCCTGAAGATAAGTCTTAGCATCCTTTGGTGCCCTTTGCTGTGCATTTATACACACTCACACAAATGCACACAACACATAAATCCTCCCCTGTTCAAACATCCACACACACTCACATGCATACCCATACATTCACACTGATACACACACGTGCACACACACAGTCCACAGTCTGACACCTCACCTTTGTCTTACCTATATGATGTGTCTGAAGGATACGTCCTTGTTGCCTGTGTTCAGCACCTGGCCTACGCAAGTTTAGCTCCCATTTGTTTTTATTTATTCCAGGTGGATCTTAAATTGTTATGAGTGAATCCTGTTCCCTGAAATTCACGCGTGCCTCTGAATATGACCTTCCTCTTTGGAGGTGGGCTCTTCCCAGAAGTAATCATGTTAAATTGGCTTCATTAGTGCGGCTCTTAATCCAGTATGACTGGCGTCTTTACAAAATGGGAAATTCAGACACAGACACAGGGGAGGAGCACCATGTCCACATGAGGGCTGAGATTGGGAGGGTGCCTCTCTATGCCTAGGAACGCCACGATCGCCTGCAAACCCCGAGACGCTGGGAGAGAAGCTGGAGCTGACACCGCCTCATGGAACCAATGTTGCCGTCACCTGGACCTCAGACTTCCAGCCTCCAGAACCGGGAGGGGATACATTGATCTTGTTTAGGCCATCTGGTTTTGGGTGCTTCGTTAGAGAGGTGCTAAGGAACTAACACACACACACAAACACACACTTATATGCACACAAACACACACATAAACATACACACACATAATATGCCAAAAGGTTTTAAGAGCTATGAAGAAACATGATAAACAGTGAGGGCAGAGGGACTCTGGGAGTGGGGATGAGGGAGGGAGGGAGGGACATCCCTGCTTCATGGGAAAGCCTCACTATCCTCAGGGCATCGGAGAGCTCAGAGAAGAAGGGCAAGGCCAGGCAAGTGCCAGGGGAAGAGCACACTGGTCACAGGGAACCACAGGGCCGAGTCCCCACAGCAGGACATGGCTTGGGAGGTGGAAGGGGCCTCTAGGAGCTCAGGGAGGTACGGTGGGGACCCGAGTGAGACGGCAGAAGCACCATGGGATGTGGGGTCTCCTGGACCATTGTGTTCTCCTGTGTCTGCTGAGCTGCGGGCAGGAGGCAGGCGCAGGGGATGGGGAAGGAGAACTGTGACTTGTAAGACTCTGTGGCTGTGGCGAGGAGGAAGTGATGAGGAGGAAGTGATGAGGAGGAAGTGATGAGGAGGAAGGAAGGGTGGAGGCTTTGAGGCCAACTGAGAGGCAGTCATGAAAATGCTGGTAGGAGACAGCAGCTCCAGAGGGGAGGGCATGGGAAAGAGGCCGAGCCTGGATGCCTCCTGCAGGTGGCGACAAGGAGCCTTGCTGATAGACGGGATGTGGGCGTGAGCAGAGAGGAGCCAAGGATGGTGTCAAGGTTTCCGGCTGACACATTCAGGCAGATGGGCCTGGGCTCCCTGCAGTGATAGAGCAGGGATGAAAGGCAGAACTTGTAGGCTCAAAGTGCAGCACGGCAGCCGGGCAGCACATGTTTCGCAGAATTTTTGAAGAATACTAAGGTTTCATTTGCATTCTTATTTGGCCAAACATTTTCCACCTTAAACAGTCTGTTGTTGAAAGTTGAACACCTCCCCTGTAACTCCAGACAGAAGGGTTTTAACTAATAGGTGCCCCAGCTTCTACCAAGCTGTCTTCATTCCTGAGCCACCTCCACCACCTGTTCCAAGACACTGGACAGTTCTCCCTCTCCCTGCCTTGAGTGGAATGGATTGTCAGTGACAGGCAATCAGCTAGGAACATAACATTTTTCTCCTCCAAGCTGCAACCCAGCCAGTCTTTTTTTAGGACAACTTAAGCAATAATTAGGCATCCAAAAATCTAAATTAAAATTCAGCTGTGTGAGTTGCTGGCAGTGCTACTGAGGTGACAAATGGATGGATAGAAGTACTCCCCTTGTGTGCACACACATATACACATACAAATAAAAAATAATAACACAGAGAAAGTGAAGCCATGAGAACTGTCATGACCTGCTGTAAAGCAGTAGACCTGGTGAAGTGCAATTTACTTTATTTAAAGTTGAAATAGGACTATTATGTTTGAGAAGAACCAGTGTTCTGTGAAGGACTCTTTAGAAGAAGAACCCATAGAATCCACCTCTATTTTACAGGTTGAATAGCTGAAAACCAAAGAGTTTCAATGACTTTTAAGGTCATGTCATGGGGAATGGCAAAGCAGGACCAGCCCTACCTCTCTGTCCATTACTCAAGAAGCAACTCACAACTTCCTCCCTACATGCTCTGCCTGTTCCTAACGCAAAACTCTCAGGAACTTCAAATTCCTTGTTTTCCATAGCCTGCAAGCCATCCAAATACCTAGCCAAGAACCAAATACGAGAAGAAACACTGACAATGGCAAGAGAGGCTGGAGCAAGGCTGCCCCTGATGGCTGACCCCCTACTTTGTGGCCCCGTTGTCCATGGAGACCCACAGGTGCTCCACAGGCCATCCCTGTGTGGGTTTGCATGCGATGTCATCCCTTTAGAAGGACAGCTAGAGAACCTGGATTGAGGGACATTTAGAAGGAAAGGAATGTGGAGGGCAGTTCTAGTATAAGCAGAAAGTTGAAAGAGCAAAAACACCTCGCAGGAAGCCGTGGAGTGGGCTAGTACAGGCAGCTCCTCCTGGGGTCCAAGGCACGTTGGAGCTTGGGGGTCAGGGGAGCAGAGGAGCAGAAGGAATGCTATGGGGCTGTTGGATGCCAGCACATCCACGAGGGGAGAGGTCCTCTGGCATCTCACAGGAAGAGTCACTTTTTCCCCAGCTTCTCTTTGCGGTTGCCCTGGGACCGTCCAGGGGAACACTGCCCGTGTCGCTGTGCCCGGGCAACCCATATTGTCTTCATGGTAGGTTGTTTTCTTTTCTATTTGTGCCCATGCTTTGAATCCCAGATCTTGTAAACTTTCTCAGGCACTGAGTTCTAAGATCCTGGACACAAGCTGCAGCACTTGTCAAGAAGAGTGAAAAATGGACGTACCAGGATGACATGGTATTTTTAAATCAGCACTAAATATCCGTCTGGGCTATAAACGTCTCAGGTCTGTTTCGTGCTGCAGAGTAATGTAAATAGTACTTGTGTGCCTGTCTGACCTCTCCTCGGTTCCCCCGACTCCAGGCTGTCAAGTCATGCTTGGGGGTGGGGCAGTGGGGACTATGGAGCAAGGGCATGCCTTAGTCACCATCCTTCCCCCAGTCCATGGCAAACATTCATCGTGTCCCAATGAGTCATCCCTTACTGGAGCCCACGGGGGATCCTTCACCCTGGTTGGTGAGTTCCTCTCTTCCCAGGGGGTTCAAGGCCCAAGAAAAAATGTTGTTTGCAAGTATAAGAGGATCTAAAAGTAAAACTATTACTTCGTTCATCACTGTGAGGACACTAGACTCAAAGGTCTTCTGCAGGGCCTAAGATCAGTGACAAAACTAAGACATCTTCGCACAGAACTTTGTCAGACAAAGATGATGGTTTTTTGCTGTTAAATTCCAATGTACCACAGAGAGAGTGAGAGGAACAGAAAGACTTCATAACAAATCAGCCCACACGTGAAATTTCAGAAGTTTTCTCTTATTAAAGAAGAGATTATCCATCCATTAATCTCACCGACTTTTGTGGAGACCTACCATGCATCTTACCACCTTCAGAGAGCTGAAAAGAGACAGACCCCAAACAAACCTTATATTGAGCCAGAGAAGGGCTACAGTAGACTCATGGCACAAGGGAGGGAGGGACAGGGCCCTCTGGGGTCTGGTGCACGGGACAGGGGAGAGTAGGTGGGGTGACAACAGCAAAGTTGACAATGGAAAGTCTTCAGTTCTCTGTACAACGGCTAAGGAGATGAAGTATTTCTGGAAGAATTTTCTATTTGGCGATGCCACTAAGAAACCCCTAATCATTTTAAACTCACACTTTCTTACACTTCAGTGTTTCTGTGGGCACCTAGAATATCCAAACTTACCAAAAACAAACAAACAAAAAAACAAGGAAAAAAAAAAAAACACAAGAAAAAACAGTCTTTGAGAGAAACTGTAACAATATTCTGTTTTCCACCATCTACCAGTTATTTTCCAGAAAAATCTAGATTAGACGCCTGGTTAGTGATTTAATAGAAAATTAAGATCAATGTTTTTTAATTTTAAAATTTTATTTTCTCCCATTTATCAGAAACACATAGTCAGAACCAACTTAATAGGGTAGGCTCTCTGGAGAATCTATCTAAGACCTGAATACACAGTGCTTGTGGTATATTAGGAAAGGATATTTGGTCTTTGTCTCCAGTCCCTGGCTCAAAGCTCCTAAAACCCTTGGAATTTTCTGAGCGAGAAGCGGGATTAAAGCATCTGTTGTTCTAATGGGGCAGCTCCCTGTGGGGTCCTGGAAAGCTTCAGGATGGGGGTGGTCATCCGAAAGACCAAGCCTTGATTAGAAGCCTGGGGCTTTCAGCCCCACCCCACAGGGAAAAGGGGCCAACGGTTGAGTGAATCACCAACAGCCAGTGATTGCATCAGTTCCGTCTATGTTATAAAACTTCTATGAAAACCACTAAATGACAGGTTCAGAGAGAGCTCCACATGCCTGGAGGGAGGATATCACACCCCAGCTCCACAGGGCAGAAGCTCCTGTTCACGGAACCTCTCTGACCTTGGGCAACGCACCCCTTTATCTGGCCATACACTTTGCCCTTTATAATAAACTGGTGGTCATAAAGGGAGTGGCTTTGCCAGCTTTGTGAGCCATTCTACCACATCATTCACCTGAGGAGGTATGGTGGGTCCCCCAGCATGTAGCCACTCAGTCAAAGGAACTGGGAGCCCAACATGTGGGGTTGGATTGGC
>NW_012109696.1:2187361-2235774 GCF_000951045.1 Mandrillus leucophaeus | reverse complement strand
GAGGACTGAGTTCTTCACGGATGGGATCTGTAGGTGGGATTGGATTGGCGTGTGGAATGAGGACTGAGTCCTTCACCGATGGGATCAGCAGGTGGGGTTGGATTGGCGTGTGGGGTGAGACCAGTCTTGTGGGACTAGTCCTTCACTGATGGGATCTGATGCTACCCCTGGTAGAGAGTGACTGAATTAAGTTGAATCTCCAAACACTCAGCTGGTGTCAAAGGCGTTAGAGAAGACACCATACATTTGGCGTCAGGAGGGAAGCAAACCTCCCACGGCCTCACCCCAGAAAGGATGCCTAGCAATGCTGATTAAATCAGTGGAGTTGGTGGGGTGCGGTGGTTCACACTTATAATCCCAGCACTTTGGGAGGCTGAGGCGGGTGGACCACTTGAGGTCAGGAGTTCGAGACTAGCCTGGCCAACATGGTGAAACCCCATCTCTACTAAAAATACAAAAACTAGCCAGGCATGGTGGTGGGCACCTATAATCCCAGCTACTCAGGAGGCTGAGACAGGAGAATCACTTGAACTCAGAAGGCAGACGTTTCAGTGAGCTGAGATCGTGACACTGCACTCCAGTGTGAGTGACAGAGTGAGACTCTGTCTCAAAATAGTAATAATAATAATAAATTAGTGGAGCTAATGGAACTCTGTATTCAAAGTATTCAAAGTATCAGAAATGAAGTGACTATCACACACACACATGCACACTCACACACATGCACACATACACACGTGTACACATGCACACACATGCACACTCACACACACGCATGCACACACATACGCACACATGCACATGTACACACATGCATGCACACTCTCACACATGCACATACCTATTCATTGATTGTTCCATTCAGATTTTCATCTTAAGGAATGAAAATTACTTAAAAGTTTCTTTTAACCAAACATTCAAAGTCAGTAGATTTATCTCACATCTGTGATTATATTCTTAGTAAGTCTAGAAAAAAATTATATTTTTAAAGATAATTTATATATTTTATTTTTTAATTTAATTTAACTTATTTATTTATTTTGAGAAGGAGTGTCACTCTTGTAGTGCAGGTTGGAGCGCAGTGGCACAACCTTGGCTCACTGCAAACTCCCCTTCCCAGGTCCAAGCGATTCTTCTGCCTTAGCCTCCCTAGGAGTTGGGATTGCAGGCATACACCACCATGCCCAGCTAATTTTTGTATTTTTAGTAGAGACAGGGTTTCACCATATTGGCCAGGCTGGTCTCGAACTCCTGACCTCAGATGATCCACCCACCTCGACCTCCCAAAGTGCTGGGATTACAGGTGTGAGTCACTGCACCCGTCCTTTAAAGATAATTTAAGTAATTATCTTTAAAAATTTATTTTGCAAAATAATATTTTATTTTGTAAAAATAAAAGTAGACTCCAGGATATTTTTTCCTCATCTGGTAAATGCTTCATTAAAAAAAAGTCTCTCTCTCTATAAACACAGATAGATGTTTTTTCTTAAAGAGCGAGCGAGAGAGAGATGATGAAAACAGCTGGCTTTAGATGAAGTGGATGATAAAATTTCTAAGTAAATATAGTGTGGATAGGTTCTGCTGGTGATCCTGGCCCCCCTGCTCCTGGGGTCCAGCCAGTCAGCCCAGGTGGCACAGTCACAGGCAGCCCCAACCCCGACGGAGGGGAGGGAGAGCAACCCAGCGCCTCCGGGTAGCATGAGCACTGCCCGCACCTCTCTCCACCAGCCTCCCTCCAACGGCCCCTGGAATGTAGAGGCCTGCAGCTGCAGGAGAAGCTGCTGGGCTTCATAACTTGCGGGGGCGTTTTGACGCATTTTTACAATTGTCTTGCTCTGGCTGCTCTCCTGAATTCTTTGCCCCAGCCCTGGGAGAGGCCTGGCCCTGGAACACGGCTCTGCCCTGATGTGATGCCTTCTGAACCGGCCGCACTGCAAATGGCCCTTTCCCTTCCTTGGAGAGGCCCAGCCAGCACCTTGGGTCTGGTCCCCCAGAATCCTCCTTCCATCTGGCCCCACCAGACCTTGCCATGCACCAGCATCTCTCATCATGGCCACTCCATGTCATCCCGCCCTGTCCCTCCCGTGCAGCAAGTGTCATAATCAGACAGCGTCAGGGAAACAGCTTTGTCATTGCAGCTCCAAGGCCATACTTGGGGCAGATTTTAATTGATTTTCTTATACCATCACTACACCAAAACACAGTTCCAGCCCGTAGCACTTGAATTCTGAATCGTGCTTCTCAGAATACTGATCCCATGAAGATAGTGGTAAATGTTCTGTGAAGTAGATGTAAAGGTAGAGAGAGAGACAGGGCCACCTGGCCAGCAGCCTGTGGGACAGCCAGATAGCAGACAACAGAATGGGCTGGACATGCACCCGCTCTGTAAAGTGGACCTGACACAGGCGCACTCCCCACTCGGAGCCGAGCTGGGACGCAGGACTCGTGCCTGGTGAAGGACTTGCTGTCTCCCTCGTGTAGCGTGTAGTTCTCACTGAGCGAGGCCCAGGTCCGTCAGTGCAGGCAGCCTGGCAGTGAGTGAGCGTGAGACAGCAGCCCTTTTTGTCTATTGCTGTTTTGACATAAAACTTCTGTGCTGGATGTATCTGCACAGTGAAAATGGTTTGGTTTAAACCCTTTTGGTCCACACAATGTCAGGAAAACTAATTTTCATTGCTATCTGGTGGTCTGGGCATTCGGGAGACATGGTCATAGAAACATCTGATGTGCTGGTATTTATTACATCCCATCAACCTGAGAAGCTCTCCCCCTTGGTTTCCGAGGAAATCAAGACTCTAGCATGGTGAGAAAGAGGGATGGGCTTGCTCTTCACCATCAGAGCAAACGTCCTCTTAATAAACACACAATCAAGTTCACAGGAATCAACACTGGCTTCTAAAGGGTAGTAGGTTGGAAGCACTGTGCAGGAAGTACTGTGGCTACTCCAAAAGGCCCCTCAAGGGACAGTGACAGTCACCCCCTCCGGTACTCCAGCAGGAAGAGGTACAACATTTTAGGAATTCCAGGTTCATTCAGGCACACACTTGCCACTGCAAGCACATATGTGTTTCGTAACCTTAAAATATTATTCTAGCTGCATTCACACATCTGATCTTGGGAGACCCCAGGTGACTTGGGCAGGATGGGATACCTCTAAGGCTGCAGGAAGCGAAGTGGCCCACATGGAACTTAGCTGGTCAGGGGTGGGAAGGGGGCCAGGGCCTTCTGACTGCAGTGCAGGCTTGTCCTCAGGGCTCCCTGCAACAACTCAGTGTCAAATAAGCAGCATTTTCACGGAATGGGCCCATCAGGTTGGAATGCAAAACTCCCGGGGGTGAGAAGCACTTATCTCGAGCACTCTTCCTTTCAGATAAACACACACACATGTTCAAACACACACACACACACACACACACACACAACTACTGCTACGATAAATATACAAACAAAATCTCCTTAAGGAATCATTGTTACCAAAACATCTTAATCCGAAATATGTGCCATTCACATTTCACGCCACAGAAAGCAAAGGCTAAAGTCTTCTTTTCCGAAGACACTTCTGTTGGTTACCAAATAGGAAAATGGGTCCGTAGAGAATTTCATAATGAAAAATGGCCATTTGCTTGGAGTAAAACTGAACCATAGTTAAAGCCACAATGTCACAGAGAGACCGGCATGGTGTGGCCAAGCCTCTCACACTGGCATTGACCCACCAGGATGCAGCAGTCTGCCAACAGTTATGAAATGATCACATACTCACTGTAGGTGAATTTGGAGAATACAGAAAAAAGAAAGAAAAAGGAAGGAAGGAAGGAAGGAAAGAAGGAAGGAAGGAAAGAAGGAAGGAAGGAAGGAAAGAAAGAAAGAAAGAAAGAAATTAGAAAAGAAAAGAAAGAAAGAAAGAGAAAGGAAGAAAGAAAGAAAGAGAAAGAAAAAGAAAGAAAGAAAGAAAAAGAAAGAAAGAGAAAGAAAGAGAAAGAAAGAAATTAAGAAAGAGAAAGAAAGAAAGAAAGAAATTAGAAAAAAGAAAAGAAAAGAAAGAAAGGTAGTTTGGTTTTGGCTGATATTGCCAGCTGGAAATAATCACTATTAAGCTTTTTGTACATTTCCTTCCAGCCTTTTAAAAGATATTTTCTGATTACAACCTTTTGAACAGCAAGACTCCTGCTCCATTCAACAGATAAGCTCACAGAATTGGCATCGGATGTACAGAATCTTCCAGTGAAGGAGGCCAGTGGTTTCAAAAACAAATGACCTTGAGTGGGGAGGGCCCAGGAGCCCGCTGAGGGGTTACTGGGGATGGCAACTGTCAGTCATCCGGAACTGCTGGCTGCAGCTGAGGCCCGTCTGTCGGCTTTTCCTGTTGGGGGCTCTGGATATATGCAGATCTGGGAAAAAGGATTCCAGTGCTTAAAAATGTTTCTTAAAACCTCCACTGCAGTAAAGTCATTTAAAATGCTATCAGCTTCTGTAAAAGGCAGAATCACACTTCCAGGCCAGGCATGGTGGCTCATGCCTGTAATCCCAGCACTTTGGCAGGTCGAGGCGCACAGATCACCTGAGGTCTGGAGTTCGAGACCAGCCTGCCCAATGTGGTGAAACCCCATCTGTACTAAAAATACAAAAATTAGTCGGGTGTGGTGGTGGGCACCTGTAATCCCAGCTACTCAGGAGGCTGAGGCAGGAGAATTGCTTGAACCTGGGAAGCAGAGGTTGCAGTGAACCAAGACTGAGCCATTGCACTCCAGCCTGGGTGACAAGAGTGAGACTTTGTCTCAAAAAAAAAAAAAAAAATTACACTTTCCAGTGCCATCTTCACAGTGTTCCTGCCACAGTTTAGTCCCACTGGTTTCTACTTTAGGGACACATCCCACAGGCGCTTGTGAGCCGGTCTCAAGGGCAACTCTTCAACAGCACAGGAGAGATTCCCCAGCTTACTGGTATTTTAGTTTTGTGGAAACAACACTCAGATATTCCCAAGACTGCTGACAAACCATGGGGGTGAGTAGGTAGGGGTACGACATTCACACAATGCAACTCCAATTTTAAAAAACAGACAAGGTTTCTGTATTTCCTTATAGTTGAACTAAACTCCTTCCAGTGCCCCTCACACTGCTGATGGCAGCGGAAACTCGAGTTGGCTGGTCAACTGCAACTCACAGTTACCCCTCTGCCCCTGCTGAGGGATACGCTTAGTTCTGTTGAATTCACTTTCTGATAGGGTGCTCTCCCCTCCAACAGTGCCGCTGTTAGTAGTAGTAATAGTAGCAGCAGTAGTAGTGGTAGTAGTATTCCAAAGATGCCCACAGCATCCACAGCTCCAGCTCCACCTGCCACTCTTAGTGGCTCCCATGCCTCTCTCAGCCTCTGTGTTCAGTTGAGGTGTCCGTGGCTGGCAGGCCTCCTGGCCCGATGATGCTTTGTGTTAACCATTTTCATAGGAAAGCATTGGCATCTCATCAGGGTCTTAACTGGCTTTTCTCTGGTGTCTAATTATGGTAAGCTCTCTTCCAGGTGCACATTTGTCATCTGAATATCTTCCTTAGCAAGGTGTCTTTTCAAATCTCTTGCCTGTTTTTATGACATGATTTTCTTATTATTGAGTTTTGATTCTTTGGCATACAAGTCCTTTATCAGACATGGGTTTTGCAAATATTTTTTCCCTATCTGTAGCCTGTCTTTTCATTTTCTTGACAGCATCTTTCAAAGAGCAGAACTTCGTAATTTTGAGGAAGTCCAGTTTATCATTTTTTAAAAATTGTTATGAATTGTGTTTTTGCTGTTGTATCTGAGAGATCTTTATATAACCCAATGTCACAGATATTTTCTCCTACGTTTTATTCTGGGACGTCTTATAGTTTTAAGTTTTACATGTAGGTCTATGATCCTCTCTGAGATATTTTGGGTGTGAGATTTCAAGGTCATTGTTTCATATACAGATGTCCAATGGGTCCAGCACCACTTGTTGAAATAACTTATTTTGCACGACCTTGTAAAGTGACACAGCTCTGGACAATGTGCTCTCTGAGAACTTTCTCACTAGGTTCATGTACAGTCCTGTAAAAATTGGGGGTGGCATTGTCATCTGTGTCTGTGACAGATAGAGAAAACAAGGCAGAGAGTGTATGAGTCCTTGCCCAAGATCGCCCAAGTACGAACAGGTGGAGCTGAGACCTGAACGCTGTCTGCCTAGCACCCAGTCCCGGGCACCTGTGCATTTCATTCTCTGCCTTGAGGGACAAAGCAACACGGCCAGCCTCAGGTAGGCTCCTTAACCTGGGAGTCACTCGCACCGAGGCTTCTGCAGGACCAGGGATGCCCAGCGAGGCAAGTCTCTTCACTAGCTCATGGGCTAAACATGACTTGAAGTTTCAGTGCATTAGAATGTATTCAATACACTTACCCTGTAATCCTGCCTCTGGTGAACCTGTCAACCACAACTGGCACAGAATTGATTTCCCTCCCCTTCCCTCCAAGACATGGCGTGGGCAGGAGCCACAGTCTCCCCCTAGAGACTAATCACATCTCATAGGAAGAAAGGCCTCGACAGAGATGGCCTCTTCAATGCCAGGGCTCCCCTTTCAAAAGAAAGGAAACGTGATCCCACCCGGGATCAACATCTTAATGTGGTCCCACCCGGTATAAACATCATAATGGAAAAGGCAAGGGATTTGTGTTTTGTTGCATTTGGGGGCTTCCTTTATCCTATTCTAAACATTGGTTTTGGACAGCGTGCTAAAGCCCCACTCCTATTTGATGTAATCCTTTGTAAAATCATGGCCATCCCAATGGTCTTTTACTCCTTTTAAGTTTTCAGTAAATAAATAGTCTGGCACAGCTGCCCCCCATGGTGTGACACACCAGCACCCCAAAAGCCTCTCATCAATCATAGGATGGGGAAACCTTGTAATTCTACATGTTTCTGATATTTCCTTACTTAAGAAAATCATGTGCTAAGCTATTTAAAAATTACTTTTCATCTTAGATTACTCTAGAGAAATGCTTGCCCGGTGAAGTCTAGAAATCTGTAAGCCCTTTAATTTTAGACCTTCAATTCATTGAAAGGAACTATAACCCAATAGTAAACATTAATATTACCCCATGTAGGATAAAAGTAGGGGTTTAACATTGGACTTAACTCATAGACTGTTTTTTTTTTTTTTTTGCTTAGGAAAATAAATTGCTTCATCTTATTGCTACAGTTTGTTAATAATGTCGATGACAATTTTGTCAATCAGTCAAAGTGTTACACTATTAATCTCCATTCAGATTTCAACCATAACTAACAGTGCTTGGTTATGTATGACTTTCTCATATGCCCTCAACATCAATAAAAAATTGGTTTCTCCATGGCAAATCCAGGCCTAGATTGTGGCACAAATTGTGTTTACTGAACCACCGCAGGCCCCAGGGATTTTTGGATGGTCCTTAAAACTCCAGGTGGAGTGACGAACTGCCAGTGGTTCTGGCCAGAATCACAGCTTCCTTCCAGATTGTGTTCTGACTCCAAGAGCTACACTGCTAAGGAGAACAGGTTAGTCCACATTCTTGGATACCCCTATTTGCTCACCAGCCCTAACGGGCTGGTGTTAGACACCAAAGGAACGTGGTGTCTTCAGGCACTCTCCCAAAGTTCCCTCCTCATTTTCTATTCTACAGTTCTCTTAAACACTTCAAAGTGAATGAACTGAACGGAGAGAAGGATGTCAAGTTGTGTGAGATACACCTCATAACATGTAATTCCTTGCACTATTTCCCACAGCAGAAGAAAAACCCAACTCACTAATGTGAGAAAATAAAGACATGAACAAAACAATGAAGAAATGAATGAGTAGCTGGCTGACTTGATGGATGATTGTATTCACAAAACTTCATTTTCTAACAAATCAATTTTATTTTGTTTAATGTGGCCAAAATATTTGGAAATTAAAGTCATAGAGGTTTATATTACACAATTAGCAGAAATTTGAGGCCAAAATTAGTTTTTACTTTTCTTGGGAAATCATTTTACCAAAGTACACAATCCCTCCTGGAAAGAGAACTTAAGTTCAGTGTTACTAATTCTGAAAAATATGCCAGTCCCTACTGAGGTGTTGTAAATTATTTGTAAAGTCTGTGGATTCGATGTGCATTTTTAGTTTTTTATTTTAAGTTCCAGGGTACATGTGCAGAATGTACAGGTTTCTTACACAAGTAAACGTGTGCCATGATGGTTTGCTGCACCTATCAAGCCGTCACCTAGGTATTAAGCCCAGCGTGCATTAGTTATTTTTCCTGATGCTGCCCCTCCCTCTGCACACCCGCCGACAGGCCCCAGTGTGTGTTGTTCCCCCCACCCGCCCCATGTCCATGTGCTCTCATTGTTCTGGATGGAGCTGGAAGCTACTATCCTCAGCAAACTAACACAGGAACAGAACACCAAACACCACACGTTCTCACTCTAAATGAGATGTGCATTTTTAAATAAAAATCCAATTTTTCAACAATGAAGTAGAAAGTGTGATTATGTCTATACTTGTGTTTGTGTGTTTGTTTCTATAGCCCTCTTAGAAATAATTTAAAATTATGACATTCTTTTCATTTGTAGAATAAAAAATATAATTAGCCACCTTGTGTGTCAAGTCCAAAGACTTGAGCAATTTACCTTCAGAAAGAAGTGATTTTTTGCTACCTTAAGTTTGTCACCTTCTGGAAACGCCTATCAAAATAAAACTTTTGGACTATTCTCAAGCCGGAGATCACAGGCATTCTAGAGGACAAAGAGGATGGTGTTTTTGAGAAACCAGTGTCAACTCTACTCATTGAAATTAGTAAAATATAAACAGCCTCTGATCATGACACGGAAACTCACTTTTGGGCATGGTATAGCCCCACACCTAAAAGCAAAATAAACCAGCCCAAAATACACAAACATAAAGCACAGGGTCACCAAGGAGCCACTAAAGGATTTCTTATCCTACTGCAGATCATAAAAGACAGACGTGAACACAACCTTATCTAGAGTTGGAGACCTCATCTATGCATGACGTCCCAGCAGCCAGAGGACCCTCAGAAGCATCCAGGTTACTATAAAGAAAAAAAGAGATAGCTTGGAGAACCAAGCTGTCCAGACAATACCAAATATTATTACCTTGACTACTAAAATATGTCTCTCGTCACATTAAGATGAGTGTCTGTATTCTCTGACATTCCAAAGAGAAGATAACTGCAGCACATGCTATGGAATTAGTATTTCAGGGTGTTTAATATTTTGAGCTGCCTTTTTTAAAATTTTGATTGATCATCAGGTCAATACAAAGTTAAATCCCTTTGTATGCTTAGACACAGCCTGAGCTAAGGTCCTTATAATTGTGACTTACTTAAAAGGGGACTAAAAACATGCCTGTGCTGGAATCCTTCACCAGGGTGTCATGTTGACTGATGGTCATAGTACACGACAAGCACAGATGTCAGATATGAGACATACATGTCAACTCGCTTGCTTTATAGAAAACAGCGTTTCAGGAACAACATGCTTATATGACCAATTTTTTAAAGGCAAGTCTTTATGTAAATTTGGGCCAACTATGTCGAACTCTTCCTGTGGGTGCTTTCAAGGGAGCCCTAGACCCTGAAACTACAGATGCTGTTTGGAAGCTTTTGTTAAGAACCAAGACTGAAGGAACAAATCTTCAGATAGACCAAGAATGACTGAAATCCATCCACTGGAGAATTCTGAGGACCGACACAGATCAACAGTAAGTATTACATTGTTTTATTTCTTTGACACCACCCAACTCTTCACTTCCAAAAACATCTAAGTTGTTTCCAATATCAGGTAACAATATCATTAACACTAGCATAAAATGATGACAAAAAGATGAATAGTATTCCACTTGGCCTTGGGTATTTTTCTTTACAGGGGAATACTATTTTTCATTTACTTTCTCATCAGTACTTATATGGGTCCCAGGAAATGGATGGTGGCAACCTCAAACCAAGATGTTTGAGAGGTGCAACTGGAGCCCGGTGAGCAGGTTTCAGCCTTGCTAAAGAAGGGAATCAAAATAACATGTGGAAGAGAGCTCTGTCCTATTGCGTTTCTGAATGTCTTCTCCTCTCTTTCCCCACACAAATGCATTTCTTCTTCAAGTACTCACATTTCCACAAGACAAACAAGGCAAATATGGAATTTCCCTTACACACACTTCCTCTTTTATTTTTAAGCAAAAAACATACTACACACAAAATTCACTGGGGAAAATGGTTCTATTCTTGACAGGGAAAAAACAAAGGTCAAGTTGTAAAATTGTAATTCATAGATTGTCAAGCCTGCAAGCTCTCTCCGGAGCGCTGGTTAGACCAGTTCTCTCATTTTCCCTCTACTCTTCTGCCTCTCGGGTTGGGTGCATGGATTTGCCATCCCAGCGCCCTGGATTTGCTCAGGCAGCAAAACTTCCCAACATGTCTGTCTTCTGGTGTTTCTCAGGCCATCTGTGACCTGCCTGACTGAGATCTCCGGCAAGGCCCGGGGTGACTAGGAATTTTGCTGTCATCCTTCAGAACCAAAAATCCAAAATGGGCCGGGAACAGTAGCTCAATTCTATAATCCCAGCACTTTGGGAGGCCAAAGCGGGTGGATTACCTGAGGTCAGGAGTTCAAGACCAGTCTGATCAACGTGATGAAACCCCATCTCTACTAAAAATACAAAATTAGCCGGATGTGGTGTCGTGTACCTGTAATCTCAACTACTCAGGAGGTTGAGGCACGAGAATTGCTTGAACCCGCGAGGCAGAGGTTGTAGTGAACTGAGAGAGTGCCACACTCCAACCTGGGGCAACAGAGTGAGATTCCATCTCAAAAAAAAAAAAAAAAAGGCCCAAAATGAAAACCTGAAATAAAATCCAAATGCCAACAACACCTCCTGTCATGCTCCCCATGCCATGTACTTCTCCTGGAATTTATTTCCATCTCTTGTTCTAAGTAATGCAAATCACTGAAGAAAGCAGAGAGGCTGGGAGAAGAATGAGGCATCACAGGGTCTCGGTGAGCACAGCTCCCGTTTCAGCAGCACCCCCCGGACAGGCACACATCATTGGTGTACAGCATCGTCCCAACACTTCAGTCATAAACTGCTAGTGATAGGTGAAATGTTTATGCAGATGAGGCTGTTCTGATATGCTGTGGCTTATTTAATATCGATATTTTTTCTAGAGCAATTGGGGGATTTTGCTCTGAAATGTGCTATTGTTGTTTCTATCATTGTTGTTTTGCTTTTATCATTTTTAAGTCAGATCAATTCTTTGGGAGACTCCACTGGTGGACTGGAAATGCCACAGTTGTGTACCAGGAGATATCTGCCTAAATGTTTATAAAATCAACCCTATTACTAAGAGTTAACTGCTTAGTGGGTGTTTGGTGCCAGGTGTGACCGTAGAATTACCTACATGATGTCATCATACACTTGGGAAACAGGTGGTATCGTTCCCCGTTACAGGCGAGGAAAGCCCTGAGTGTAAAAGTCTTTTCCAAGGCCATTCAGTGATTAAGTTGAAGTTGGAGCCATGATTCAAAAATCAGATGCACCTGACTCAACCCAGAAGAACTCGCTGTGTGCCCTCAGAGTGGGGACACAGCAGCGAAGCTGATGCAGCAGATGCTTTGCTCCCAGGATCCTCTGGGTAACCTGGGCTGCTCTGCTCGGGGGCAGGCAGGGAGGGAAGCCAGGCGCACACCAGGAGCAGTTCCCAGGATGCATTTCTCATAAATCTTTTCCTGGTGTCCCAGGAGAAAGTGACCTGAGGCACCAAGGCTCTCCCGTCTTTTGTTGGGCTTTCTTTTCCCATCGCAAATAAATGCCCACTTTTATACCTTATGTATTATTTTTTCTTACAGAAGGCACAACTGGTACAGCTTCAGGCCCCCCACAAAACCTGGATCTTCCCCTGCTGTTCACTCAATGGTCATCTTAGAGTGAATGTGTCTAGCAGATTATTTTACGCAGAGCAGCGTCTTAAAGCACTGGAATGCAGGGCAAATGTGTTTGGGTGGAGGGGACGGAAGCAAAAGTTCATGCCTCTGAGGACACATTCTGGACCAGAGAGAAGGGCCGTTCAGTGCATAGCAGAAGGATCTACGTGCCCAGAAAGAGGTGGATGAAGAAAGCAAGGCTAAGAGGAGGGGAGAGAAAGGAAGGAGTGAGAAAGATGACCCTACAAGGGACCCATTAAAAGGGCAGGGAAGGGGCTGAGAGTTTTAATGGCAGCAGTCACCCCCCTAAATCAAGTCTAGAGACCTACAGGGGCTGGAGAGCAAGACCGGCAAGAGAGAGGTTTAAGAGTCGGCTGGTCTAAGTGTGGGCTGAGAACAGCTTTGAGAAGAGGTGGACACAGAGTGGGCTCCCCCGCAGGGAGGCAGCCGGGGTATGGGAGCACAACGCGGGGATGTTTTAAGTGCACGTTTAGTTGAAGGCAACAAAAATAAGCCTGCTTTGCTGCGCTTTGGTCCGTTATAGTTGGCTGATGTAATTGCACTAACAATTTTACATCTACGTTTCCCATACTCTTGCCTACTGAATCCCGCTCTCTGTTATGGGCGCACCTGCTGACTGCGCCCCTCCTGCAGAGCTGCCAGACATTCTGGAGAATATGAGGACAGGAGGATCTGCTGGGCACACGGAGGCCTCTCCCCAGTAATCTGTGTGACTGTGCTGGACTTGTAAAGAGTGGCCTTAGGACCCGTTGTCATATTTCATGGAAAATGACTAATAGGATAACCAATTGTCTGACAACGACCACCCTGTGCCCCAAATCGCCGTGTGACGTCTTTGGAAAACATCATCTCAAGGTTTAGAAGTTGAAAACACAACCTTTTTAAATGAGTATTTCCTGTAGTTTTGCCTAGAGAGAGGCTCATCCAAGCTCAAAACAATGCAGCCATTTTTCTCTTATCTACCTATAACCCAAAGAGAGGGGTAAGTATTAGAGCAGACTCAGAAAGCTAAACAAATAACAAAAAAAGAAGCAAACGCTTTTTCTAGTCTAAACTGAAGAATTGCGAGGCATTAGTTATCACATGTTAGCTTCAGTGAACTCTGAACACTGGAGGCTCAAAGCCTGAGAACTTGTGACAACCAGTAGCCCGGGCCATCCTTACCCCTGTTGACCTCTTGTTTCTCTCATTGTAAAAGCTCTTTCAGCCTATGCAGAAGACAAAAGCCATCACCAGGGACACCAGACGAGTCTGGTAAATAGAGCCGTCTGGGCACAGAAGGTGTAATCCCATCAATCTTCATTTTTCCTCGTCTGCCCAGAGTGATTAGGATAAGCGTCCATATGAGGGACATTCACCTGGAAAGCAGCAAGAGATGGCACTGGCATCCCAGGGCCGAGACGTGGAGGCAGGGTTTCGTAGAATGTTGGCAGGACACGGTGTCTTTATGCCTGCTCAGTTCTCCTGCTGTCACCACCCATCAGGGTCACATTCAACCCTGGGGACTCGCGTGTTAAGGGACCACTGCCAGGAGGGCATTCCCTTACTGTGTAAGAATTCAAACTCAAAACACAAGCTCTGTCAGAAGAGCTCAACAAGTACAAAGTCGCCGAGGCTGGGCGCCCCTCTGTGGCTCACTTCACTTATAAGAAATGATGAATAAGCACAGCCCAACTGAACACAAAGACAATTGCCTTCTTTTTGGTGTTTCCAGGGCTGGGTCTGTTTTAAAATCATCGTTCTTATATAATAGTCTCACGTGATGACTGTTTATACCAGTAAAAAAAGAAAATCTTAAAATCTCCTTTAAATTAAAAAGAAGATATAAACTATCACTCCCTTAGAGCACCTCTTTTGATAAGCATAATACTGAGACTAGTTAGATTTTATCTGAAAAAGATGTATCGTTTTACATTCAATCCATACATGAAAGCCAAGTGATTTTTTTCCAAAAACTTTACAAATAAAACTGAGTAAAAGGGGCAGGCATGATGGCTCACACCTGTAATCTCAGCACTTTGGGAGGCCCTGGAGAATTGCTTGAATCCAGGAATTTGAGACCAGCCTGGGCAGTATAGTAGAACTCTGTCTCTAGACAAAATAAAAACAGTTAGCTGGGCGTGGTGGCGCACCCCTGTTTTCCCAGCCACTCAGGAGGCTGAGGCAGGAGGATCTCTTGAGCCCAGGATGTCGATGCTGTCATGAGCTATGATCACACTAGTGTACTCCAGTCTGGGTGACAGAGCAAGACCCTGTCTCAAAAACAACAAAAAACTGCCCAAAGGGATTGAAGTTCGCCTTACCTGAATGTAGACATGGCCTCAGGAGTTGTTTCTTGCCTTGTTTCTTCCAATTGTTTGTCCTGAGGCATACTGGAGGATAACAAATTAAAGTTCCCTAGCTCATTGAAGTGTTTGTGAACAGAAAATAAATCTAGGGGCCCCCAAATCACCAAGCTACATGGAAAAGTCAAGCTGGGAACTGCTTAGGGCAAACCCGCCTCCTATTCTATAGAAAGTCACCCACCTGTTCATTGAGATAAATGCAGATCTGACTGTCTCATTTGAAGAGGCTCATCCAAGCTCAAAACAATGCAGCCATTTTTCTCTTATCTAGGGATGACCCAAAAGCCCCCTCCTTGCTTCGAGTTGTCCCACCTTTGCCTCGAGTTGTCCCACCTTTCCGAGGTACAACTTAGACATTGATTGACATCTCATGTCCCCCTAAAATGTATAAAACCAAGCTGTGCCCCTACCACCTTGGGCACATGTTGTCAGGACCCCCTGAGGCTGTGTCACATAAAATAAACTTTTTAAATTAACTGCGACCTTGGCAAAACAAACTTTTTAAGTTAACTGAGATCGGTCTCAGATTTTCAGTGTTCACATGTTTCATATGCAAAATGAGTTCTTGCATTTAATAGGTGTTTTGTTCTTGGAGAAAACTAACTCAATGCCATTCTTTTGCCTCATTAAGATTGTTCCCATTTTTGGCTGAAGTTAGAGTCAGGTGTTGTTGTTGTTGTTGTTGTTGTTTTCCCCAATGCAAACAAAAGCTGACCCATTATGCCTGAGGAAGACGTTATTGAGTCATGCCTCCTGGATAGTCACATTTGAGGTCAGTTCTCTCCCATACTCTCATTACGTTGTGTCCTGGGGGGTTTCCAATTTGCTAAGGTGGCAGGGGCGAGTGATGGGAGCACTCTATTTGAGAACTGAGACCAGGATTTTCATCACAGTTCTGCTTCCCACCTCTGTTTGACACTAGCAGGGAGGTTTCTGTTTCGACCAGAGGAAAAGAAGCAGTTTGGGGCGATTGCTCTCTGGGGTCCCTCTCAGCTCAAATTGACCTAAGTGTGCAATTCTTATTTTGTCTATGGAAACCTGCTGGCTTTAGATCTTTCTTGAGGAGCCTCCTGCAGGGGACCGTCTCTTGATTCCTCTTGTCTGAAAACTGTTGGTTTTGGACCCAGGGTCTGGATTTGAGGCAGGGGGTCCATGATACCCTGAATGGCTGCCCAACCTGAGCCATGGGCACCCTGGAGCTGCCAGGCTGCCTGGGTGCACATCCATGGTCTACTTTTCCCCCCTTTCCAGTGAGTTAGGGTCTCCAACCCTACTACCATGAAGCAGGGCTTGCCCTGGGATGTCTCTTCTGGAACTCACCCATCAGCCACTTCCCCACTCCAGTGGCCATTGCAGCTGAGCTTTCTTGAGGGTCAGCAGGTCCGAGGGTCCCAACTGTGGGGACACACCTGGGCATCTCCGTGGACCAAATGTCGAGAGGTCACAGGCTTCCTGAAGCTGGGACATGAGTGTTTCCTGAGTTCCTCCAAGGTCACTGAGGCTGCTGCAGCCTCACCTCAAATAAAAACAAAGGCAGCCTTCTTCATCTAAGGAGAGAGTTTATTCGAAAGGATTATTGCAAGAGGACAGGGCAATTGCACTGTGGGATGAAGGCTGTTGCAGCAGAAGGCTCTGACCAAAGGTCTGCAAGCTTCTCAAAGGTTAGGAAAAGGCTAGAAAGAGCTGGGTAAGGTAAAAGGGAATGACATGGGAGCTGATGGGACCGCAGAGGAGAGAAGATTTCTCCCTGAAGCCGGGCTATTCCTGGAAGGGAGGTCTGTAGACTCCAGCTGAGGGTGCGGCCGAACCTCAGAGGCCTAAAGGAAGGGGATGCTGAAGCCAAGCTTGGTTCACAGGCATTTTGTTCCGGTGGATTCATGAGGACAAGACACGCAGCGTTACCATTTTGAGGTGGAGAATGGGGGTTTTCAGGTCTGTGTCTGGCCTGTGCTGGACAAAATGGGGGCCTCTGTGAGTCTCATGGCCTCACAGGGGAAGAGTGGTCTTCACAAAGAGCCCATCTCCGGGACACAAAGGGTGGGGGGTATTGCTCAGCCGTCACTGTTAGGCAGGAGCTCAGGGCTCCAGTAAATTTCAACCTTGTTGAGCCCCAGATCCCCTTGAGAAGCAGGGCCCCTACTTTTTGAGCCAGGACAATAGGTCACTGGCCGTCCTGGGTTTTGGGCCGCCCAGGTTGGAATCTGTTGGGTCTAATTGCGTCATGAGTTCCTCCAGTTCAGTGTCTTGCTATGCTCTATGCGGTGAGAAAAGAACAAAGAAAACAATGGCAGCAACAAGAACCGGGGCTCTCTTTCGGTCATTGCAGGGCCTTGAAGTCCAGTGCTGAAGAGGCTCTGAGGAGCCCCTAAATCTCGAAGGTGACTTGGGGAGAACAATTGTTTGTGGTTTTGGAAGAAGAAACTTGAAAATAATTCTGTCAAAAACATTTAGTAAGCATCCCACCCCTTTTCAGGCCTCATCATCTAGGCACAGGGGACCAGAGAGAAATTAGAAACCACCCCGGCCCTGAGAGAGCTCCCAGCCCACAGCACAGAACAGTGGTGGCTGCTGGGGGCAGGGGTGGCCTGCAGCGCCTGCTCAGGGCTCCGACTCCCCTAGAGCTGGAGACGCCCCTGAACTGACTGAGGTGGACTCTTTCTTTTCTATGATGAGCAGCCCAGAAACTGCAAGCAGGCCTGTGAGGGGACAGCCCTGCCACCTGCTGGGGCTGGGTGGGTGATCTCAAGGGACACAATTTGGCTACAAAATAAACACATATTTTAAAAGCCACTAGATAAGGGTTCTCTGCGTGAATTCAAAGAAGGGCATTCATGAAGCCTCAGGGGCGCTACAGAAAGGCAGCAGGGAGAGGCCAGTGGAGGGACGGTAGGGGAGGGTTACCCCAGACCGTCGAGGTAGGGTTCCAGGAGAGGGGCCCAGCACTGCCATGGAAGATGAACGGTTGAGTTTGAGAAGCATTGGATGGGTCAAGGGACTGTGGGGCCTGTGGGCCTGGGGTCCTGGGATAAATAAGAGACTATTCCATGCAGAGGCAGCGCTCTGTAAAAAGATGCAAAGGTGGAAATTGGTCTGCAAATACATGAGAATGTCCTGTGGACCAGAGTTAGTGTGAAGGGAAATTTCCTGCTGGGGAGACGCCTTGGAGAAGTAGGTTGGAGCCTGTGGAGAAGGTTCTAAATACCCACACCACTGCCCCAAAGAGCGGGGACTTTGTCTTGTAACCAGTGAGAAAGCCTAGAAGGGGAAAGTTACACTGAGGACTACCGCTGCCTTTTTCTTTTATTATTTTAAGTTTTTTACTTAACTTTTTTAATGGTAAAATTGACCTAGCAAAAATTTTCTCATTTTAGTCATTTTCCAGCATACAATTCCGTGGCACATAGTACTTTCACAGTCTTATTTTAGTTCATGACCCTGCTCTAAATGAAATAATAATTTGTGATTTTATTTTTTAATCAGTGATTGAACCTAGAAATAAGCATAGTGGTTGACTTTATATTTAGATCAGAAAGGACATGAAAGGAAATAGCTAATTCCAGGTGTGCTCAGAACCTCCACTTGGCCAGAGGGTTTTGTGACTGAAGAAACAATGTTTAATATCAAATGTGTACATAATATTGCATATAATAGCTTTTTTTTGAGACGAAATATTGCTGTCACCCAGACTGGAGTGCAGTGGCACAATCTTGGCTCACTGTAACCTCCACCTTCTGGGTTCAAGAGATTCTCCTGCCTCAGCCTCCCTAGTAGCTGGGATTACAGGAGTCCACCACCACACCTGACTAATTTTTGTATTTTTAGTAGAGATGGAGTTTCACCATGTTGGCCAGGCTAGTCTCGAACTCCTGACCTCAGATGAGCTGCCCACCTTGGCCTCCCAAAGTGCTGGGATTACAGGTGTGAGCCACTGTGCCCAGACTATAATAACTTCTTAATATCCACGTGGACCATCAGAGAAACTGACTCACGGATGGTAAGTCGTGCTCCATAGCGGACTCCTGGCTGGCCACAGGACTGGCCTGAGAATGCAGGGTCTCACTGGCATCACAGCTGCCTCCAATGTCCCTTCCTGTAAGTGTAAATAAGTGTTTCCTTACCTCCCTGATGATACCTGTCAAACTAAGGTGTCAGCTCTCTACACAGCCTCCTAAAGTGCTGGGATTACAGGCATGAGCCACTGCGCCTGTCCCCCTTTTCACTCTTAAGTGACCACTAAGACTCTGTTAGGTCTTGAAGGTTACAAGGATGGTGCACATACTCTCTCATACACATCTGCATGGACAAACACACATACATGCACACATATTCTAACATATGTGCATGTACACATGCACACACAATTGGCTTCTACCCCAGAACCAGGTTAGGTTCAAGAGTTCTCTCCCCCAGGCCCATGACCCATCTCCCACTGTTTCTTTTTTCATGAGCATATGCTATTTTTTTCTATCGTCAATGTTTAGTCGTGAGAAGTGCAGCTGAGCTGGAGACTTGCTGTAGAAAAACATGGACATTCTCTGCGGCCTCTTCAGAGCTTCTTTAGAGCACTTTCAGACAACTTCTCTTGCTAAGGAAAACTCCAACTGTTTATTTTCCTTCTTGGCAATAGGTTTTCCACAGGAACAGGATGCTCACCCCACATCCAACTTGCTCTCTTCTCTGGAATTGCCTTTGGCCTGGGCCATTCTCCTGCTGCAGAATACTCTTTGTTCTTCTGTCATCCTGGCTTAGAGGCCATAGAAAGAGGCACAGCATAAATTTAGGATGGAAGATAATAAACAACTCAGGGACACATAAAATGTGTTTAAGGAGTGGCTGCTATTGCACTTCCTGCCAATTTGAGTGGAGATCTATAAATTCACAGCTTTCTAATTACCGACTTTGATTTCGGTCCCTGCCACTTAGACCTTCCAAGGCCTTTTTATGATTTCTGCATCCAAGTTAGATAAAGAATGTGTTTCGATGAGGATTGTGGCAGCTTCCTGAGCCACTGGCCCACGAGTCTCTGAAGACTGCATCTCCTGTCCCACTTTATCATGATTCACTGTCATTATCTCACCCCTTCTTGGCTTCAACTTTGGGGAGGAAGCTGAGCATCTAAAGAAAGACCGGGAGTTCTGAGAAATGCTTGCAGAGATATTTTCTGTTTATGGCTTCGGTTTTAGCTCATTTAACACATCAATGTTGCTTTTCCTATGGAAATGTGTTAATGTCATGTTATTAGGATTACATAGATTCATTTATTCACTTTATATGTATTGAACACCTACTATGCACCAGGTCATGAGGTGGAGACATTCAGGTAAAAAGGATGACAGGATTGCTGTGCATGGAGAGCCCACCATCCAGGGAAGAGGGGGATGTTGGCAGGGGTAGGGGGGCCCACAAAGAACCCTGAGTAGTTTGGGCCTGATAAATCTCCCTCTTTGCTAATTGTTAATTCCAGGTCATCACATTTCCTGCTTGAGCTACAAGCAGTCAGTCCAGAGAAAAATGAAATCTGTAGTTAACATCAACCAGCCTGGACCAAAGGAATTCTGTGTTAGTCCATTTCTTGCTGGTATAACAGAATACCACAGACTGGGTACTTTATAAAAGGAAAAAAGATTGTTTGGTTTTTAGTTCTAGAGGCTGGAAAGTCCAAGGGCACGGCACCAGCCCCTGGCAGGGATCATCCCATGGCAGATAGCAGAAAGCAGAAGGCACAAGCAAGCTGGAGAGAGAGAGAAATGGGGCAGAACTTACCCTTCCATCAGGAGCTCACTCTCACGATGATGGCATTATTATTGATCACCTCTTACAGGCCCTACCTCTCAACACTGTTATAATGGCAATGACATTTCAACGTGAGTTTTGGTGGGAATTCAAATTATAGCAGATGCTGTCCACCTACTCAGGCTGGAAGGACTTACTAGAGGAGCGCTGTTCCACCCTGTGTCTTTCACTAAAAACCATGGAAGCTCAGGATGTGTTTCTGTGCCCTTCTGGGGGCAGCCACTCACAGCTTGTCTATACCCCACCCACGCAGTCAGAAAGAACCCAGTCTTTTTCTGCACAATCATGGAATCTTATGTAACGTGTTGGGACAGAATCAGGGAAGGAGTCCTTTCTCAATTTAGATAAGTTGTGTTTTCCTCATAGCAAAACTTTGTTTTGTTGTTTTACTTTTTTGGAGATGAGCTTACTTGGTCGGCTGGTCATCCGTTCCAAGCATCACAGGCAATATGCTCACTAGTGGAAAAAAAGCAGGACCATGGTCCCCAGGGCCTCCGCAGCCCGCACTTATGGTGGAGGGAAGGGGCTGACCCAAAAATGCGCCAGCAAAACGACCTTCAAAGAGGAAGGAGGGGTCTCTTCTGGGAGGAGGAGTGGCCAGATGTTAGCAGGGGCTGAAGGGAGCACACGCATGGATTTGGGGATGATCAGGATAAAGCTCAGGTCATGGGGTACTAACCCTCCCCTCACAGGGGCAAGGAAAAGCCCCAGGAAAGCTAGTCCAGCCTGCATTCCCCCAACCCTTGCTAGGAGGCCCTGCCCCTTGGCCTGGCTTGTTCAAACAAACTTAGAGTTCCAACTGGACAGGTCTAGGTGGGGTCCAATAATTTGCATGTCTAACAACTTCCCTGGGTAATGCTGATACTGCCAGTCCAGGGACCCCACTTTGGGAACCACTTAGGCCTGCTGTGTGGTAATTCCACGGACCCTGTAAACTCTAGATGCTGCAATGACAAAGTGAAATAATGGATGGAAAAGGAGTGGCCAAAGAGTCACAGGGAGCTCAAGGATTTTCAAATATATGTTGATCGTATTATTGTTCACTTAAAAATGAGGATGGAAGTCTTTGAGTCTAAGACATTGGATTTTTGAGAACTTCTTCTTACAACTAAAGAACTACAGCTTTAGTTCTTAGCTGTGGTTTCCTTCCAATTGATGTCAGCTGATATTGAGCAGTATTACATCTTCTAAATCACTCTTTACAGCCCCCATGGTATTTAAAATATCTTTTGTTTCCAACATCCTGGAATACTTAACGAACCCTTTTCCAGATCAAATGAAATCCCTGGTGTTTTTGTTTCTTTACAGTTTTTGGAGGTGGCATGAGAGCTGAGGCTTATTGTTGGCACACAGCGGGTGTTTTTCACCCTGTGCTACCTAGAGGTTAATTGAAATGAACACCCTGGAATAGAGAAAGTAACCAAATACGAGGAAGGCAGAAAAATGTGCAGCCTCAGGTCCAGCCTGCTGCTCCACTGATTAATACAAATGGCAAAATCCCAGAAACTGAGAGCACCCAGGCCCCAGAGCTGCATCTGAGTGACCTAAATCATCAACCAGGACTTGGGACTTACTAGTCCTATATTTCGTCCTTTGGGGATATCTTGCATCACACTTTTTATTATTGTTAACATTTTAGTTTGGAAATAATTTTAATCAACATTTAAGAAAACGTTAGAAAAACAGAACAAGAACAACTGTATTCCCTTTATTCAGAACCAACTATTGTTACCTGTTTGCCCACCTGCTTTTTCATTTATTCTCTATCTTTGATTATGTGTGTGTGTGTGTGCATAGTTTTTGTAATATATGTATGGTATGTATGTGTATATATATTATATTACAAAAACCACACACATACACACACACAAACACACACACACACACAGCACTTTAAGGCATGACACTCTCCTGTTCTTCATCAAAATCCACCTGCACCCTGAATAGACCAAGCATTCACGAATGCTGAAGCATTCCTGGATACTGCACATTCATGATGGTTCTCATGTGAACCATTCTTTACCATGAAGGCTGCAGAATGAGACTTTTTAAAACTCAGCGCACCCTCCTCATGGACCAGCCCGACCTGGCACTTGACTGCAAGCAAGAGCTGCCCCTTCTCCCCTGTCTGTTTTATGGACCTATTTATTATTGACATTGACTCACTGACTCATTTGCAATAATCCACTGTTATCCTTATTTTTTTGGAATGCCACTTGTCCTGGACTTGGCTAGTGGGAGCTCCTTCTGGTGGCTCCGTGTCCTTGTGTGATGGAGCATTTTATTGTAAGCATTTTCTTACTTTCTGACACAGTAAGATGTTTCAAACTGACAAAGATTCTCTCCTTGACCAAATTCTACTCAGGCCCTTTTGAGATCTTTTTTAACTAGACCTTGACTTTGGGATTTCTGGGTTTATCTCTGTGTGGTCCAATTTTAGCAAGAATTTTTTTAAGTCAGTTTAGCCCAAATCCACCATTCTCCATATCTGGTCATGCTAGATATCTAATCAGGTTTCTCATTCCCCATGATCCCCCACGAGATGTCAGCTCACCCTGCCTGCCTTCAGCAAGCATCCTGCGTGGTCGGATTAGTTAGACTCTCCCCTGGCGTCCAATGTTTCCCTTCAGTAATTTTCCATCCACTGATGCCCACCCTTCCCCTTGGCTATGGTAAAGTTTCCAACAACTACAAAACCATATGATGTTCCTGACACAGTTACAAGGGTAAGACCAGTGAAGTATTGAGAATGTCAACCAGCATCACCTCCTTGTCTCACCTTTACTTGTCTGCACTGTGGCATTATGTATGTTGTGTAAATACTGAAAAAGCCATTGGGAGAGACAGGCACTTGGAGATCGGTCATCACTTTCTGACCTTGGGCAACTGGCTCAGCCTCTTGGACGTGTGTCAGCAGTGGTAAATCCTCGTGCGTCTGCAGCAACCTCAGTTCTTGTCTCCTCAGAAAAAAGAATTGGACGAAGGCGGCAGAAGGCAGAAGGAGAGACAGAGACCGAGGCAAGTTTTAGAGCAGGAGTGGAAATGGATTAAAAAGCTTTAGTGCAGGAATAAAGGAAGTAAAGTACACATGGAAGAGAGCCAAGCAGGCGACATGAGAGATTGAGGGGACTGTTTGACATTTGACTTGGGGTTTTATATGTTGGCATGCTTCCAGGGTCTTGTGTCCCTTCTCCATGATTCTTTCCTTGGGGGAGGCTGTCCACATGCACAGCGGCCTGCCAGCACATGGGAGGGCCACATGTGCAGTGTGCTCACTGGAGTTGTGCACATGCTCACTTTGAGGCATTCTTCCCTTCCAGTTGAATGTTCCTAGAAGGTCATAGATCGGTGAAATGCCACCATTTTGCCTCTTAATGAGCATGCTTGAGCCCACTCACTCAACTCCTGAGATCTTATCGGGAAGCTGCCAATCACCAGCTTCAGGTGTTTTCTATCTATTGGGAGACTGCCTTTCCCTGGTGCCGGCTGTGACCAATTATTATTTTAGGGAGACAGTGTAACAGCTGCCTGACCATCACCTGATGGTGGCCTGACATTTCCGGGGAAAGGGAGGGGCCTCTCCTGCCCTGCTCACGTCCACCAGACTACCTACTGTAACACTTGGGCTAGCTTGAAAGTCCTTTGCTGCTCTAACATCCCACGATTGCGTGGTCTGTGTTCAAGGAGGCTCATTATTTTGACAGCTTTGGCCTTGCTTTGTGTAACGCTCAGCCAACCCATGACTGTTGGTGACCACAGATGGACAGAGAACCCAGTCATGGACCAGCCTCCTTCCCTCCCTATTACCTAATTCCCAACTCCCTTCTGGCAGCCTTTGACATTCTTCTGGTTTGGAATCCATCTGTGGGTCCTGTTTCATCCATCAAATTCCAAATTAGGTTCATCTATTGCCATAACAACAAGTGGACAGCATGAGGCGGCTGGCCTTTTCTACCCCAAAGTGACAGCAACTGCGCTCATCATCCGGGAACAGCTTCACCACACAAAGCCACCCATGTTTGCAGACCTCATCATCACTGCCATGGTGGTCAGAACAGCAGCCACTCCTGCCACTCATTGGGAGGAGCTCCATGAGGCCAGGGTCTCCACCAGGATTACAGGACGTGCAGAAAGACATTTGGAAGTGGGTGCTGAGTTACAGTCAGGGTTAGGTGACTTGTGTTTTGACTTTATTATGAATGTGTCATGTTTCTAGGAGTATGAACATGCCTGGAAAGTGGAGTTGAGACTAAACTATTGGTTCCACCATAAGGGATGGGATTAGTGGTTCCTGGGCCCTGCCAGCAATGCGGCTGTATAGACAAGCCACAGTGACCTAATCTCCCCAAGTATGAGCTGGCCCCTCCAGCTGTGATGGGGGAGTTCTAGCTGGAGGGTGTGAGACAGATTTGAGTGGAATGGGAAGGTCTGTGAGTGTCTGTGGACACGAGAGCAGAAAGGGGATGGCTGCATTAAAGAGAAAGAAATACACTCGTGATTACAGAGGGGGGCCATACCTGCAGGTGGCAAGTATCCCTGTGCTCAGGAAAAAAGAAAAAGGCAATGGAAAAGATACGGGCACCAAACAAATTAAGAAGAAGGCAATGCCCTTGGGAGAAGCAAAGATCAGCAGAAAAGGGGACAGACCACTGTTGTCCAAAGGAAGTGAGTCATGTTCCATTTGCAGAAAAGTGGCTAATAAAAAAAGTTGATAAAATCCGTAAGTTTTAAAATATTTGGTTATTTTCAAAAAAAGGATTAGGGAGATGTTGAGTCTTCACTTTGAGCAGATTTTCCCTGGTGCTGAGTGTGGTCAAGCTCACATCTTCCCCCACATGGTTCCTTGAGACTTAATGAGGAGGCATATTCTTGTACATATGTCTTCCATTCACCTCATTAATTTCTAGCACATTATTCCAATTGTAGTTAAATCATTAATTGCGTAATTAGTTGATGGTCTAATTTCACTCTCTTCTCTTCCTTTTATCCTTCCCTCCTCCCATTCTATCTCTTTTGGATAGATTTACAAGTGAACAACAACTGAAGCAAAGACATTTCAACAACTCTTTGGTTTATTTTAACCAAACTTTTTCTACGTAGTTTTAGATAGTCAAAAAATCAATAAGGCATTATCGAAAGCATGTTTTTCCAGGCCTTTTTGAGCTTAAAAATTAAAGACAATATCCCAAGGAAAGGATGCAGCTACATTTTTTAGACAATAAACTTCAAACACTCATATTTCATGTATTTCTTTATATCAAAACTAAACTGAATATTTAAACTAGAATGATAGAGCATGTAAATTCAATGACTTAGCTATCACTCATTCTAAGAATACAAACATATCAGTGACTCAATCAAAAGAAGATATTTTAAAAATATATAGAAAAATTTATAATTTCGAAAGACTCAAATTAACCAGTTTAGAATGTTCAAAATTTGGTCCAAAAGCTGGAAACCAACTCCTGTAAAATTAGCATATTTTATACAAATGGATGAATCCAGCAAATAATACAAGATCCCTGTGTACTCCTGTGAACTCAACTTCCTTCTGTGCCTTTGTGTCAATGTTGTAGCCATAGCATTGCTGATCGAGATACGTAAAAGTCCCAGTGATTCTGACTGGATGTGTGGCTACCTGTTGCCTTTCCCTGCACGTCCTGTGTGAGTCCCTCTATATATAGAGAGGAAGTCCGTGTGTGTGTGTGTGTGTGTGTGTGTGTGTGTGTGTGTGTATATTGGACTTGGCAAGGTTTATTTGGAAGGGCAGAGTCTATCCCCAGGTCCTGAGTGTGCACTGGAGGGAAAGGGGTGGATTTCAGGGAACTTTCTTGCTGTGTTGGACGCTCTTGGGGAACAGCTGCGGGCCCAGCCAGAGCTGCAGCAAGAGGACAGCATGGCACACATGCTGGGCAGCAGAGCTGCAGGATGTGGAGGGGTGTGTGTTCCAGGAGAGCTCCATGAGCCCCAGCCCCAGCAACCTGAGCAGGTGTGTGAGCCAGTGTGCAGTCCTGGCCCCCAGGAGGTGGGGCAGTGTGTGGAAATACCAGATGTAGAACTAGTAGTGGAGGGGGTGGCTGAAGCAGATGCCAGTGAAGTTAGAGGTGAAGAGGGTAGAAACGATCTGGCTGGGTGTGAGGGGCTGGGGTGGAGCCTTCCTTTTGGAGGGATCCTTCAGCAGGGACAAGACACATTCCCCCATCCTGTGCCACCAGTAGAGGGTAAACAGCAAGAGCAAGGTGAGGTGGGTGGCTAGCAGGGCCAGGTGGAAGGCACAGTGCAGGCAGAGAGCCCCTGGGAGGAAGCGCCAGTTCACTGTCCAGCAGAATAGAAACTGGCGGCCAAGGTCAAAGGAGCGAGACAGGTAGCCAGTGGGCTTCTCCAGCAGGAAGAGCAGCCCCAGCACCACCTGAAGGCCAACATAGATGCCCAGCTTGCGGAGGGCCCCATGGGAGCCAAACCGTGTGAGGAAAAGAAGCAGCAACCGAGGGGCGCAGAGCCTCACATTCATCTTCACGGAGGCCGCCAGGCTGGAACACCGGCAGCCCCAGCCCCAGCCCTGGGCCAGCAGGAGGCTGATACTGAGGGCGCTGAGTCATAGAAGAGTCACAGCACAAAGGTTCGTTCGGGGTCTCTGACTTCCCGCAATGGTGGAGTGAACACAGTAGGAGGCGTGGCACATGAAAAATAAGACGAAGGGAGGTACCTTGTAGGTCTGGTGGTAGATCAAGAAGACAAGCAGCAAGGTGGCCAGGTAGAGCACAGCAAAGATATTTTGGGCATGTGAATGTCAGTGCCTCGGCCCAGGGGCATAGAACAGCCCCATAAAGTTGGACACAAAACCAACTGGGTACACAAGTGGTCCACTGTCATCCCACAGCTGGGTCTAGTCATAGGTACCGCTGATGACGCCTTCCACCTGGGCCACGTAGGCCTTCTGGTCGATTCCTGTGTCTTTCACTAATTTTCAGACTTCGTAATAACAGTCATTCAGGTACCTGTAGAGGAACTGGCACAGGATGTGCAGGGAAAGGAGAAAGACAGCCACACATCCAGGTGAGCCAGGTTTGAGAAAACATGGGCAGGGCCAGGTGCAGTAATCCAAGCACTTTGGGAGGCCGAGGCAGGGGAATCACCAGAGGTCAGGAGTTCGAGACCAGCCTGAGCAACATGACGAAACTTCATCTCTACTAAAATATAAAATTTAGCCAGGTATGGTGGCGGGTGCCTGTAATCCCAACTACTTGGGAGACTAAGGAAGGAGAATTGCTTGAACCTGAGAAGTGGAGGTTGTAGTGAGCCAAGATTGTGCCACTGCACTCAGTGAGCCGAGATTGCACCACTGTACTCCATCCTGGGTGAGACAGCAAGACTCCATCTCAAAGAAGAATGAATGAAGGAAGGAAGGAAGGAAGGAAGGAAGGAAGGAAGGAAGGAGGGAAGGAAAAGAAAGAGAACATGGGCAGATGCAGTACAGATTTGACTCAAAAGCAACTTGTTTCAGTGGGTCGAATTGATCTATGTACCCTTCTAAAGCACTCAAATGGTTAAGAATGTCACCAGACGAATCTCCGAGTAAAAACCAAAGCCCAAAAAGACTGCCCCCAAAAGAGACTCATCATCAAGAACTTCTAGGTCAATTACACATTTTAAGGTCACCAAAGCAGGAGTATCACTAATGTGAATTTTTTCTTCAGGGTCTGCTAAACAATGACAGTACTTAATCAGGAAAGTAAATGAACTTATTGGGACTGATTTTAAATTATTTCAATTGCTGAATGAGCACTATATTCATTTTCATCATTGTCCCACCCCAGACTTCTGCTAAAGCCCTAGTGTTTCAATTAATTTACAAAAAGTCTTAAAAGGCAAGTTAATTCTCATTTCACACTCAAGTGAATCAGCTTTTATTTTGAGTTTCCAGAATAACAAAGTAAGTCTTTGATATGCTTTGGCTGTGTCCCCACCCAAATCTCATCATGAATTGTAGCTCCTGTAATCCCCACATGTTGTGGGAAGGACTCGGTGGGAGGTCACTGAATCTCGTAGGTAGATTTTTCCCATGCTGTTCTCATGATAATGAATAAACCTCATGAGATCTGATGGTTTTATGAAGGGAAGTTCCCTGAAAGCACTGTCTTGCCCGTTGCCATGTAAGATGTGTCTTTGCTTCTCCTTCGCCTTCCACCATGATTGTGATGCCTCCCCAGGCATGTGGAAATGCGAGTCCATTAAACCTCTTTTTCTTTATAAATTACGCAGTCTTGGGTATTTCTTCATAACAGTTTGAAAATGGACTAGTACAGCCTTAATGAAAACTGCCTTTTGAGTGTAAAAATTACAGGGCCAGAGGAAATCTTTCAAAAGCAAGCAATCTTGGATTCTGTCTACAAGTTGTGATTAATCCACCTAGGACAAGAAAGAATATGTGTTTTCAAATGGCCACCTGTCTGTTGCAATAAATAGTATTTTCAAAAGTAAGGGATGTGGGAGTAGAGCAGTAGCATTTAGTCAGCTTAATTTCTTAACACACTTAGTGTGTACTCTAAATGTACTCTGAATGCAGGTGTCTGATGTGCCAGCCTTCTAAGATGCACTGGACCTGAGAAAGGGGCAAGGGGTAGTGGGTGCTTAGGGCCACTAGGTGCTTTGAGCCATAGCAGAGCTCAACAGTCAACCTCGTCTTCCTAACACACAGTCTGTGGAGGCTGCTGCCCCCGTGAAACTGTCCCAACCATCCTCCAGTAAAGTCACAAGCACAGGAGGGAAGAAGTCCAAGAGATTTGGGAGATGTAGGAGAAATACATGGAGAAAAACCATGGACTACTTCCATTGCAATAAAACTTCTTTGAGCATCTGAGCATCTTTCGTCACTACATTTTTGTCCCCTTGCAGATTTGGTGCGGGTACATAAATCTGCTTCCATGAAGACTGACTGAGTTGACCTTCTGCTAGAACTTGAATTTCAAGCTAGAAATGCAGGGCTAAGGAACACCTGTGATGCTGTGGATGGCCCAGGCAGAAGGTCAGGGCCCACCCAACTGTAGAGCCCCATATCTCCTGGCCGCCAGATGTGCCAACTTTGAAATGAAATAAAAACCAATAATCTCTTCTGTCCATTTTAGGTGTGAAAGGAAAATAAAATCTTTGCACCCCAAACTCATTATGCCAAGAAGAAAGTTAAGCTTGGTAACTAAGGCATGCAAAAAAGAAAAAGAAAAGAAAAGAAGAAAACTTGCCTTCCTTTTCATTCCCACACAGATGGCTGCAATGACAGCAGGCCACATATTTCCCCAGGTGGCCTCCTTCACAAATTGCTCACATGGAAATTTTGTATGGGTCCCCAAATATTTCAGAATACATATCCCCCTCATAACCCATAACCCTAAAGCAGAGTTCTATGGAATCTCACCTGACAGTGTAAAGTAGTAGCTTATCTTCACAGGCATGGGACAAAAACAAGACTAGAATGCCCCCTCCCTCTGCCCACTCTGAAACAAATGCACATTTGACTTCTTCCTCTACTCTGTGTTTCTCTTATCCTATATAAAATGCAGACTTACTGAATGCAGATTTACAAGTGCAGATTTACAAATGCATAATTAACTGTTTCTCTACCCCTTCTTTTCACATGTAAAACGTGGATTCAGCCAGTGCTAATCAAAGCCTCACTAGAATGTAACACTCCACTCATCATCTACCTTCCTCCCCTTCTTTTCCTCCTTCCCTTGCTGCTCACTCTTTGCCCTTTAAATATGGAAGTCCTCAAAACCTTCTTTGGAAAAAGCCCTGACCACAAATCCTATTGTAACTTGTGTCTCTTTCCCCTGGACACATTCTCAACCTTGGCAAAATAAACCTCTAAATTGATTCGGATGTGATTCAGATAATTTTTGGTTTACATAGTCCTCTCAGTAAAGGTAATACATTGTTTTCCTAGTTAAATTTACGAAAACCAGGACAATCGAAGGCTTTTCACTGGACACACGTGGGGTAAATCCAGAGTGCCAGGCTGAGGTTGGTGTGATGCGGAGGTAGTGGGAGTTACCACGAACCTCTGCTTTCTCCTGAGCAACCCGGAAGTTCAAAAGGAGTTTTTGCACCGATTCTTACCTACATGTACTTGAGTTGTTTACTCTAGTTTAACTGCCTGATAACTTGCCTCATAGGTGAACTTTTACAACGCAAAAAGGCAGACTTAAGGAAACAAAAGGATAAAACTGCTTATCCAGAATGAGACCAAATCTGAAACTGGATTCTATTCGACTGCCATTACTAATTCAAAGAACCACTGGAATCTAAGACTGAACTATCTCCGCTCCTCTGTATCTGTCCCTTGCTCTCCCATACCAAAGTTTGGGGTCTGAAAAAGGAAGCCAAATTCAACAGGGACAGATATTTTAGAAGAAAAACTCATTTTATTTCAAACTTCATTTTATTAAACTCAAGGTATTTGTCTCTAGTTGATCTGATGACTCAAAGGTTTCATGTTGGCCTCCTCTGAGGGCTTTGGAAAGCCTCACATGCCCACAGAGGACGCAGCTGATAAAACAGAGACGGCCAGAGACGGTCACTTATCCCAACATCAATGGGTGCTTTCAGTTGATTCAGATGTAATTGAAATGCCCCATTTGCATTGAGTTCGCCAGTGCAGGAAAACACAGAAAAGAAGTGTCGGCCTTGCCCCAGGTTATAAACAATGTCCGGGTTTTTCATGAATTACATCTTATGACTGTCTCTAAATTTGAGAAAATGAATTGTCTAGCCACCAATGTGCACAGATCTCATTTCATTTTCATTCAATATCCACTCCGCAGACAGAAGATAAAAACCAAATGAACAGATCACCAGACTCCACACAGAAGAGAAGACATTCCTGCCAGGGCATAGCCCACACAGTCCCCACCCCATGCCCTCACAGCAGCAAAAGTGTGCTTTAAAACAGCAGATTTCTCTGGCAGCTGTGTGTTTGTAATCACCAAAAGAAATATGTCTCCCACAAGAAGCTCAAAACCATCACGTATGTATAGAACGATTAGGTGCAGATGTTGACTCTTGTACAAATATTTTACTATGGATTCAATTATTAAACTTTTGCCATACTTAATCACCTAAACTATGCTTGAAGAATATATATGCCTCTTTTCAACACAGCAAATGATGGGTGATGCCTGGATTAAAGGAGGGATAGGACCATGTGCTGCTGTATATTGGGGAAAAATTCATTTTCTTCCTAAAATGACCCCATAGGGTGATACGAGAGTGACTGAAGTCATTTTATTAAAATGTTTAGTGTGAAATAAGGCAAAACTTTTAGAGGCGCACACACACACACACACACACACACACACCCCACGCTAACATCCATGCCTTTCATTATTACACTTAATTAGTAGAGTAGATTTTACTTAGAAGGGCTTAGTTGACAGATTTGTTTGTGGTTGAGCATTTCCCCCTCCATGGAGCTAGAAATATCATTGTAAATGTGGCGGTTAACAACATCTCTATCTGCCGCTAAGAAAGTGTTGACACAGATGTTTGGCTAATCATTTATAGCAAATAGTTATTCCCATAAAGGCTAAGATTAGTCGGAATTGGCATGCACTTCTTTCTTCTGTGAGTCTCATTTGATTATGGATGATGTTTTGTTAGAGTGTATCCATGCAACCTCATAAATGATGTAAAACCCAAGAAAAACACAGACTCTGTGCCAAAACCGAATTAAATACACATCAGAAAAATGTGAGCCTGATTCAGGTTCAGGTACCATGAAACTTGCCTTGGCCTATTGTTGTTAAAACCTTCAGGAAAACTATAAAAAGCAAACTTGACATTAATATCAATTTAAAGTTGGCGTAGCTGCCAACAGTTATTCCACATGAAGCTCAGCTGGCTGCATCGTCTCCAGCACAACATATGGTGGCAGCAATTGCAGCCTCCAAAAGCTGTGAAAAATGGTCCACGCAGACTGGGCAAGGAAAAGCCGTCTTATCTGTGTAGATGTGCTGCCACTGTCAGCATTTTTCTAATGATGAGCACAGACACGTCTGGGAGTTGGATGTGGAGGTAGTTGTTCCTCCCACTTGCGCTCTGGGTGAGCAGTTTCAGAGTCTCTTATCAGTGCCATACTCCCTTTCTCCTTCCATCAACTGACCCCAAGAGGTCTATTCAGCATGCCACCACCTCTCTTCTCTCCTTTGCCACCCCCTCCTCACACAGATTCTGGGAAATCCAAGTAGAACTATCCATAGGATTATTTCTGGAGCCTCTCAAGGAATCTGGAAGTCCTCTATCTTATTTCTCTACTATCCACAGTCTCAGGAATGGGGCTTAGGATAACAAGGGCAATACCAAAGCCCAGTCAAGCACTGGGGCCTCCAACCAGGAAAACATCTATTCATTTGTGACTTGAAACATCATGTACTCATACGGTATGTGCCTGCTACTGGGAAGCATTCTACCAGTTGCTGGGGGAGAGGGGAGAGGGACAAAGACCTGGATGTGAAATGGTTGCATAAACTTCACCTGCCTGCCTGTCCACTAGGGAACTGAATCATGGACACCAGAAAGCAAAGTCACAAAGGGAAAGCAGGTAGAAGGTGTGGCGAATTGAAACTCTTGAGTATCAGGTGGGCTAATAACCATTTACCCTGGCAAGGAAATAACTGACATCATGTGAATTGGAGAGAATGCCAAGTAAGCTTCCCCCAGGGGAGAAGGCTAAGCCATTAACATTGTGAGTGCACAGAGCACCCAAGTTTGTTGAGGAACCCCATCCTAACACTGAAACCACTACTTATCACAGGAGCGTTTCATGTACAGAAATCTAAGACTCTGACTCCCCTCTTGAGAATTTTTATTTGTATGAAAATATAGCGTCCCATCCAAAATTAATACTGACACTTAATCTCCACTGTGGTGGAAGTAGAAGGTGGAGCCTTTTAGGAGGTAATTAAGAGGGTTCCACCCTCATGATGGATTAGTACCTTATGAAAGGGCTGAAGAGAATGAGCTTAAGGCCCTTTTTGCCTTTCTGTCCCTTCTACCAAGTGAGGACAGAGCACTTTTCCCCTCCTAAAGATGCAGCAACAAAGCCCATCTTGGAAGCAGAGACTGTGCCCTCATCAGACACCAAACCTTGATCTTAGACTTCCCAGACTCTAGTGCAATGGCAAAATACATTTCTGTTCTTTATATATTAGCCACATGGACTAAGACAGCACCTCACACAATCTTCCTCCATCTCTATCTCCCAAATGCAAGTTAAGCTGCTGCTATGCCGTGTAACTTAGCCCAGTGCTCCCCAGTACTTTTCTGTTATAAACTTCTATATATGCCAATCTCAACAAGGAACAAAAGAGGCATGCTCTTTTATTTTAAACAAAATCTGTAAGGAAGAGAGGAGAGAAGAATGGGCAAGCAAACACACAAACACACTCAGACCTTTACATCTTGTTCTGAATGCTTTTTACATTTGTATTTACTTTCAAGATACTTAGTAGGGTCAGCTTCTAATCTCCTACACTCTTCATTACCTGATAACTCCTGGTCCTCCTTGAAGACTTGGCTCAGAAGTCAGCAACTGCAGGCCCCTTTGGCCTCTGGGCATCCTTAGCACCCATTCATACATCTACTAGGGACTTATTAGATGGTGTTGACTCACCTTTCCTTTCCCAGTGGACTGAAGTTCTTAAGAGAGGATAACAATGCCTTTAGCAACATTTTATGACAGCTCTGTGCAATCAAACTGGTGACAATGACAAAAACATTGTACACCTGCACTTCCCAATTGGCAGCCACCGGCCACAAATGTGACGACGGAGCATTTGAAATGAAATGTCAAGGATGTGACTGAGGAACTGAGTCTTTTTTCATTATATTTCATGCTAATTAATTTAAATGTATATCTCAATCACTGCACATGGCTAATGACCCTCATATGGGACCGTGCACCTCCCGAAGCTCCTATACTGCTTGGAAGAGGGAACCTGGCCCACTGTTAATAAAATAAACTGACCTTAGGAGCTAAAACCTATCTTAGTTCTTCGCTTAAATGGTGAAACCTTCTGAAATATCAGGGAAGTTACTCATCTCCATCTTTATTCATTTTCCACACATTTGACCAATTGCCCTGTGCCAACCTGGTGAGACTGCTGTCTTACTAGACTTCCATTCCATGCAGGGCCTCTCCGCAGAAGTGCATGTGAACAGAGACTTGTGCCTTGTGTGGGAAGATCTGGAGGGGAGGCTGTGTACTCCAAACAGAAGCCCAGTGCCTGAAAAGGCCCCTAAAGTCCTGGTAAGTGAAAAGGGGAGTCTGCTTTTGAAGGCAGCAGTGGAAGAGGTGGTCTCCAAACAATGCAGGGCCCTACAGGCATCAGAACATTTGCATTCTACTTTAAGCACAGTGGGAAGCCATTGGAGGACCCTGACAGGGGCACAATGTAATGTTCCTGAGGGTTTAAACCTCCTCTTCTCCCAGTTGGGAGAACACTAGACACCGGTAGTGGGGCAGGAAGGCAGGTGAGGTCCCCTCCCCAGTGGTCTGGGGGCAGAACTGGCCTGGCCAGAAGGAGGAAGGCAGAGGGACAGAGCCAATAGGATGTCTCCAGGTTGAGCTGGAGCACTGGGAACTCCAGACACAGAGATGCCTCCTGCAGTGAGATCGGAGTGGGTGGCAGAGCTGATTACTGAGAAGTGCAAGATTTCAGCATTGCCAAGGTGGATGAAGGGAAGAAATGTTGGTGATCCCCAAGTGACATCTATGTGGGCATCTATGTGGGTATGTGGCAGGTGAAGGCAAGCAGGGAGATGACCAGAAGAGCTGACCTCAGCAGCCACCACCACCCTTTGCTCTGAGATGTAAAGCCTGTTAACACAAGAAGACACTGTGATGGGAGCAGTCCAGTCACATGCCTCTTGCTCTCTCTCAAAGATTACGGGAGAAGGGCTGCCCAGTGACTGAGCTTGGATCCCAAAAGCTTGGCACAGGGCTGGTGACCTACTGGGGTGTGCAGGATGGCTGCAGCACTTTAAATCCCCCTGGAGCTGTATTTCCCATGGACTGAACCTTTAGATATAGTTGTTGAGAAGAATTGGGATGCCCCCCAGATTTTCTTAAATTTTATTTCTCACAGCGGACTCTCAGCAATGAGATAAATTTAGATTCCCTGTTAAGCAACCCACCATGGTAATTGTGCAAGTATGATGTTTTAAATTACACTTTTATTATCTTGCCTTTCTCTTCCAACTTCTAATTCTCCTTTCTCATCACTCTCTGGTTGTTCCTGATCTGTAACCCTTCCTCCTCACAGGACAGTCATTAAACGGCTCCGATCTCCAGTAAATGGTGGAAAGAATGAATGGGTTTGGCTTTAAACACTCCTAAGTAGACAGTTGGGAAGTGGTCGAAAATTAAAACCAGGCAGCTTAATGATATTAATATGATCTGTTCGAGAAAATGAGCCTCAGCCCCTTGTCTCTGGGCTTAGCTTTGTCTATGACCTCAGAGCTCAGAGGGAACAACTGGGAAGGGGAGGCTGTTGGTGACCAGGCCCCCCAGCAGAGGAAACCATGCAGTGGGGCTCCTCTCTAGCCCCCAGATAACTTCGCTCGCCTCACATGGAAACAGGAAATCTAGCTTCTTCGGGTCAGAATGGACAGCCAACGGTTCCCGCAGAGATGAGGCTGGTGGAGGCTGAGCGGATAATCCCTCAGCATCTCTCCAGTACCTCTTTCCCAACTCTGCCTGAATACGGAGAGCTGCAATCAACCCACATACACCCCAGGCAGCCCGTTGGGGCTAATGTTTTTACTTGCTGGGATCTCACTGAAAACTTTACAAACGGAGGAACTTTTACAAATTTGCCATCAAGAATTCAGAAAGTGCGATCAGCTACAGCCTGGTGAATACAATGACCTGGTGCAAGGATGTGATATTCATACCCAAATGTCTCAGTGTGAGGATTTGGGGTTGGTCATTTCTTTTGATTTATCATTGAGGGCAAATAAAAGGTGAATTATATTAACATCCTGTCAAGAATAGCAGTGCCACGATTGTTTGTCATTTCATTGCCCCAAATATATCGAGCACCATATCAACCACAGACAACAGGGAAGCCTAAAATGGACTCTTTTAAAATCATGCATAAAATGGTAACTTTCTAACAACAATGCCGATTATTTTGATCTCTAGAACAGGAGGCAGGCAGGAGGGAATGCATTTTGTCAGACACGAAGACTGTTCTAGGTTGTCCTCATTGGCATCTTCGGATGCATTCTACTCACACTAAAACAAATCTGTTCAGACTCACTGATTCCCCAGTCACACATGGATCATCCTAGTAGCACAAGAAGGATCTAAAGCAAATACAGTCCTGATGCCCCTAATGAGAATGAAGTGAACAAGGGAGGCAAAGTTCTAAGATAGCCCCTGAAAGTCTCCATTTTCCCCCGGCCCCAGTATACACAAATTGTCACCCAGTTATTCAATCAATTACTAATCTAGGTTCTGCTGTGAAGAGATCTTGCAGATAAAATCAAAGTCTTGCAGATGAATCCAATAAATTGACTTCAAGATACAGAGATTTTCCTGGGTGGCCCTGATCTAATCAGGTGATGAGGCTCTTCCTGAAGAAAGATATTTGAGGGTGACGGGAATTCAACATGAGGGAGATTCTCTACTGCTGGTTTGAAGGTGGAAGGGCCCATGTGGCAAGGAATGTGGGTGGCCTCTAAGAGCTGGAGTTCTCATTCCTACAGCTAGGAGGAACTGAATTCTGCCAACAACCTGCATGAGGCAGAAATAGATTCTTCCCAGAGGCTCCAGAAATGAAAAATGTGCAGCCAGCACCCAAATTCACTGCACAAAACCTTTAGCAGAAAATCCAGCCTCATTGAACTCTGACTTCTGACCTGTAAGATCTATGAACTAATGAACAGTTATTGGTTTCAGTAATTAAGTTTGTGGTAACATTTATGCAGCAAAGGAAAACTACAAATTCTGTTTTGGAGCCAACAGATAAAGACTTCTAAGCAGATGCCATGGCCACACAACGTCTCTGCTCAACCTCAGTTTCCTCACCATACCGGCATGGCAATGCCTGTTCGTCATGCCTCATTGGGAAGGGGCGAGGACTGTCAAGAAAATGCTTAGAAGACTCTCATAAAAATAGAAGTTGCCACCAAAGGTAGAATAAATCCTACTCTTGTTGTCAATGAGTATAAATAATTATGGTCATTCTCATTTTCACTGTTGGAGACATTTCTTTCTTTTTTTTTATTATTATACTTTAAGTTCTAGGGTACATGTGCATAACGTGCAGGTTTGCTACATATGTTTACTTGTGCCATGTTGGTGTGTTGCACCCATCAACTCGTCAGCACCCATCAACTCGTCATTTACATTAGGTATAACTCCCAATGCAATCCCTACCCCCTCCCCCCACCCCATGATAGGCCCCGGTGTGTGATGTTCCCCTTCCCGAGTCCAAGTGATCTCATTGTTCAGTTCCCACCTATGAGTGAGAACATGCGGTGTTTGGTTTTCTGTTCTTGATAGTTTGCTGAGAATGATGGTTTCCAGCTGCATCCATGTCCCTACAAAGGACACAAACTCATCTTTTTTTATGGCTGCATAGTATTCCATGGTGTATATGTGCCACATTTTCTTAATCTAGTCTGTCACTGATGGACATTTGGGTTGATTCCAAGTCTTTGCTATTGTGAATAGTGCCGCAATGAACATACGTGTGCATGTGTCTTTATAGCAGCATGATTTATAATCCTTTGGGTATATACCCAGTAATGGGATGGCTGGGTCATATGGTACTTCTAGTTCTAGATCCTCAAGGAATCGCCGACATTTCTTTTTTTACCACAATGTTATTTGAAAAAATATAGTACCAGGAAAATAGCCTTTCCCAGGCAGCAATGCTTGGAAGGCGGGCATTCATTGAGATGTTGGTGGTTGTTTCTTGAAGCAGGATGCCAAGGTCTAATAATCATCACATTGTCGGAGAGTCACAGAATATCAGAGATGAAAGGTCCTGAGAGGTCCTGCAGTGGGAGAACTTGCTCAGTATTATCCAACCTGGCACTTTTTTCCTCCCTGAACCAAAAAGCACTCTCCTCCAGCCACTTGGCTGAATCTCATGGAAATGGAGTGGTCCATGGAACCCACTTTGAGGAGCTGGTTGAGAAGCTAATGAAAACAAACAAACAAATGAAGATCTGCGGACTCTCCGTAGCAGGTGATCTGGTCCTTCCATCATGCGGGGCTGTGAGAGTCCCTGCACCCCACCTAGGGCCCAGAGCTCTCTGCCAGCTTTCAGACACCCGTCGCCCCCGTTTGTCCTTGGACCTCAATGTTCCAGGCCCTCTGGGCAAACAAAATGAGCTCTAGTAACAATATTTAAGGTGAGTGGCACTGCCCTTCAATGCACAGGGAAATGTACATCCTCAACATGTTCACTAAGAAGTTAAAGGCATTTTTAGTGGGAAAATATTTGGCTAGATAAGAGAATGAAAAATCACAGTCCTTAAAAAAAAAACCCACCTTTTAACTTATCCAAATTCCACAAAAATAAACACTTTGTCTACTTGCAAATAAAAGATGTGGCATTTAAAACAAGACCTGCTCTGCCAGATAAAGAAGTATATTATAAATCAACAGGAATTTATATTGTATGGCCTTGGGCCAAGATAATAGGCAGATCAAGGGAACAGAGTAGACAGTCCAGAAATAGCCTCTCACATGCAGGGACTAACATATGAGCAATATGACTTAAAAAGATGAATTACTCAAGAACAAAGTCTATAAAACTTGCTAAGTCTTTGGTAAAAAGAAAAAACAAAGTTAATCACCAACTCATCTTATTTTAAAATAAATTTCAAATGGAAAACAAATTTAAGTATAACCTCTAAATACACTTAAAAAAAAATAATAAAATAAATATTTAATCCCGGGGTTAAGAAAGAACTTTTCTACCTAATCCCAGAAGTGAAAGCATAAAAATAATTTCAGGATTTGACTACATATACATTTCTATATTAAAGAAAAACATAAATGAAAAGGCAAAGAAAAATGGAAAGAAAATATTTGCAACATTTATGAAAGACAAATGTTTACTGTTATACAGATGTAAATGAATAAGAAAAAGTTGAATTCCCCAAAAGGAAAATAGACAAAAGACAGGAATAGGCAAAGTAAACTGAAACACAAATGGCCAATAAATATGTGAAAATATATTTGACCTCACTGGTAATTGAATAAATGGAAACAAAATAATGAGTTATCTGTCCAATAGAGTATAATAAAAATGAGTGATAATCCTTCCTGCTGGTTTGGTTATGGGAACTGAGTCAGCTGAAGGGAGGGTAAATTTTAAAATTTCAGGAAGACAATGTAAGAAAAAAAAATCAAAACTCGGAAATAGGCAAAAGGATGGCTCTGTCTTTCCACGTTCTCATTAGGGGTAACTGCCTTTGCTTTGACTTACCATTTTCTATTGATTAGAATCTACCACAGCCATGTGAGGGTCCCTGGTGTTATAACACACAGAACACTGACAGCAATGCCCATGAGTCTTGTCTGGTGTTGACACAAAGGAACAACGCCCCGTAGACTTGGAAAGGACTGCAGCCCGAGCATCACGGTGTCCTTGTATGACTGAAAATAACCTTCTTCCGAGGCTTCTGTGACCTCTTTCTGCACTCTGTCCCCACGCTGCTGCAGCGTCACTGTCCTGCTGGCTGTCGCACTGCATTAGAGAAATACATCTTTGACATTTGCTCTGTATGTGTTTGTGTGAAAGTCATGTTTTTAACTTTTTAAAAATGATACTTTGACAGAAATTTGGCAAATATGTATCAAAGTTCTCAAGTGAATACCTCTTTTTTACAACAGTAATGTCACTTCTAGGAATTTTCCCTCTGAATAGAATTAGATAGAAGTGGAGAGACATCAGCAAGGAAGTTCAGGTGGCTTTGTCTTATGATGATAGTCAAAAAAAAAAAAAAAAGGCACTGGTTCTCAACCTAGGTTGATTTTGTCCTCCAGGGGACATTTGGCAATGTCTAGTGACAGTGTTGATTGTCACAGCTAAGGAGAAGGGATGTTTCTGGCATCCAGTAGGCAGAGACTAGAATGTGAAGCCACATCCTGCAGTGGCCAGGACGGTGTCCCCGAAAAGCGTGGGCTGACCCAAACTGCCCATGGTCCCGAGGCTGAGAAACCCTCACTTAATATACCACCCTAGGGATTAGGAGGGATAAAGCAAAGTGGAATGTTTTGCAACCATTTTAATTGTGATTTTTAAAAAAAAAAACTATGATATTGTCAGTGTGTATTTATGTTTAAGACTTATTGTTAAGTAAAAACATTATAAAATTATATTTGTGGTGTTCATATGATCAGAAAAAATACATGAATTAAAATTTCAGATGTAAAGAATATTACATCTTTCATGTTTTCCAGAGAATGAATACATTTTTGTATATATGTATATATACAGAGAGAGGGAGAAAGAGAAAGTAGCATATAAATAAAAATACATACATTTTATTACCTATTACAGTATTTATTCTTCTACACACTTCTCAGTTCACGTGTATACGAGAGCTTTCTTACATCCTGCACGGATGCCTGAGGTTCCACCACTAAGGAGTCTGGTCTCTAAGTGAAGAGGTCGTTAAAGCTGTTTATGTAAAGCCTGTGTCTTGCAAACAGGGCGTTAAATCTTTATCAGTTAGATGCATTAGGTATGAAATGGCCAATTGGATTGGCTGGCGTGCCTGTCACTCAGCACCGCCCTGGGACCAGACAGCTTTGGTGACGCAGCTGGAGAGGTGCTCCAGAGCTGGGCTGACCCTGAGAAGGCTCCATCTCAGAGCAGCACAGGGAGGACATGAGGCCCCGCTGCTTTCCCGAGGGCCAGGCCTCATGTCAAATTGCAGAAACAGACTGAGCACAGAGCCATGGAGAGCCGAGGAGTGGGTAGGCTTGTCCATTCCAGCTTCCACCTCTGCCTCTGGTCCTCATCTGTGGAATCAGGGCGGTGAACCAGAAGCCTCTGGAGTTTCTCAGTGCTCTGATCCCGTGAATTCCTCCTCTGTCCCCGCGATTTCGCAATGAAGGGATGTTTCCCATTCTCACCAAGTGCCTGTTGAAACTGTTTGCTCAGCCTGACAACTCTCTTCTGTTACTTTCAAATGATCACGGGCTCCCAGGAGGAAAGTTTAGGTAAACCTCTCTTCAAGTGCTGCGTCCTAAAATTCCCAAAGAACTGTCCACCTTTGAAGGGCTCTCAGGACCTGGGACGTGTGACCACGGACATTCGGGGGATCAGTCAGCTCTGCGTCCTGGGGAGAAGGAGGCGCGGGGTTGCTGGCTCCAGGCTGCATCCCCTCCTCTAGGTCTGTGCTGGTCCTGTACTTCATAGCATGATTTCCCCCTTATTCCTTAAGGCTCAACAAGCCTTAATGGTTTATTAGTGCATGTGAATACCTACCCCAAATTGCTATGTGATTTTCAAAATGCTGAATTCTGTAGATTCTTTGAGATCAGTGACTTTCACTCTCTCAATCCATTTCTATGGGGCTGAACTGGGAAGTATGATGGGGAAAGAAAAGACCATCTCTGTAAACAGCAACAAAACAAGACAAGAAAAATCTCCACAGTGTCTTGAACGTCACACACTTGTGCAAGGCTGGGGCCAGTGTTCTCAACCCTGGCACTATTGACATGTTAGGTGGAACAATTCTTTGTGTTCGGAGGCCACAATGTATTTGTTTCAAAGTGTATTTTCACCGATTGTAGCACCAGCCTCACTCTATTTCTCCCACCTTCCAAGACAATTAATTAAGACATTCAATCACAGAATTACACCCATTTCTGGACAGCACTCCATCTGACCATGGCCTGTGTATTAGTCAGGGTTCTCTAAAGGGACAGAACTCATAGGATGGATGTATACATGAAGGGGAATTTATTAGGAGAATTGGTTCACATGATCAGTATTGTAGGGTATTTAGCAATGTCGCTAGGCTATACCTACTAGATACCAGTAGCACTGCCCTTAACCCCCATTACAGTGTGAAAAGTCAAAAATTTAAAAATGTCATATCTAGGCCAGGACAGGGATCCATGCGCCCTGTTGAGCAATGGCCTTCACTGTGAAGGTGCAGAAGGAGCCCAGAGCTCGTCTCTCGTCTGCGTAGATGGATGCCTCCTCTTGGTGGCCTGCAAGGATGTGGTTGGTCCCGGACCATACGTCTGAAGAGTCATCAGTCCCGTTAAGCAGTAGCCCATAGCTGGGAAGGTTTATAAAAACTGGTCCAGTACATACATGCAAGCGTTACAAGTGATCATCTTTGTGGTAGAAATTGTGATTATTAGGAATGATAATATGTTCTTTTTTGTATTCATTCATGCAACCTAAATTGTCTGTTTATTCGTTTAGTGATTTTTTAAAAGCTCAAGAAATGGAAGAAATGAGAGAGATGTTTCGTATACTCTTAGGTGATGTGGCAAACACACCTAAGGTCACCCCTCCCCAGTGATCTATGTTTTGGATAATCCACTCCCCTGAGCATAAAGGGGCTGGTGACGTAATTCTAGATAATAGAATACAGCAAATGTGATGGTTACATCTGATGTGAGATTCTGCCTTAGCAGGTGGGGGCAAGAGAGACTCTCTTGCTGACTTGTGTAAGAAGGCTGCTGTCCTGTAGGAAGGACTGTGAGAGGCCACGTGGCAGGATTCTTGGGAGCCCCTGGATGCTGAGAGTGGTCCCCAGCTGATGTGGTTTGGCCGTGTCTCCATCCAAATCTCATCTTGAATTGTAGTTCATATATTTCCCACGTGTTGTGGGAGGGACTCAGTGGGAGATAATCGAATCATGGGGGTGGTTCCCCCATACTGTTCTCATGGTAGTGTCACAAGATCTGAAGGTTTTATAAGGGGAAAGCCCTTTTTCTTGGCTCTCATTCTCTCTTGCCTGCTGCCATGTAAGATGTGCCTTTCATCTTCTACCATGATGATGAGGCCTCCCCAGCCATGTGGAACTGGGTTCCTTAACTCCATTAAACCTCTTTTTTTTTCTTATAAATTACCCCATCTCAGGTATGTCTTTATCAGTAGTGTGAAAATGAACGAATACACCAGCTGACCACCCCCAAAAAAAGGATCTTCAGTCCTACAACCACCAACAACCTGAGAGAGCCTTTGACAGGACCACAGCCCTGACTGACCCGATTGTAGCCTGCTGAGACCCAGAGCGGAGGCCACAGTTGGGCTCTGCTTGAACTTGTGACCTACTGAGAGTGGAGGTAACTGGTGTGTGATATTTCAAGTCACTAGGCTGTGGTCATTTGTTATGCAGCCACAAGTAACAAACACAGACAGCTTCTCTCTCCTTTGAGAACACATCAGCCAAATGCCTTTCATAAGTATTGCAGCTACCTCTAGGCTAAGAGAATGTGAACCTGCCAGATCAGAACTTACAGGACATTGAGGGAGAAATGCAGCCTGGAAGACCTGGAAGCTGATCTGGTACTTGCAGCTCTGCCTTGATGGACTCCCAGGAACACAAGCAATGCCAAAGAGCACCAACCCCAGACAGGGACACCCTGTGATGGTGGGGGCGGGGGGCAAGGCAAATCAATACCCCTCTGTAATCTGGTCTGGTCACAAATGAAAACAAGAACGTGGTCAATACCACAAATATGCCTAGGCATCCCCCTCCCTGGAGAATGTGAGCAGCTGCTGCTTTTTCACCAATTGCAGCACCAGCCTCACTCCATTTCTCCCACCTTCCAGGACAATTAATTAAGACATTCAATCACAGAATTCCTCCCATCTCCAGACAGCACTCCATCTGACCATGGCCTGTGTATTAGTCAGGTTCTCTAAAGGGACAGAACTAATAGGATAGATGTATATATGAAGGGGAGTTTATTAGGAGAATTGGCTCACATGATCACAAGGGGAAGTCTCACAATAGGCCGACTGCAAGCTGAGGAGCCAAGAAGCCAGTCTGAGTCCCAAACTTCAAAGGTAGAGAGGCTGACAGTGCAGCCTTCAGTCTGTGGCTAAAGGCCTGGGAGCCCCTGGCAAACCACTGGTGTAAGTCCAAGAGGTCAAAAGCTGAAGGACCTGGAGTCTGATGTTCAAGGGCAGGAAGCATCCAGCATGGGAGAAAGATGAAGGCTGGAAGACTCAGCAAGTGTGCTCATTCCAACTTCTTCTGCCTGCTTTATTTTAGCTGCTGTGGCAGCTGATTAGATGGTGCCCACCCAGTTTAAGGGTGAGTCTTCCTCTGCCAGTCCACTGACTCAAATGTTAATCTCCTTTGGCAACACTCTTACAGGCACACCCAGGACAATCCTTTGCATCCTTCAATCCAACCAAGTTGACACTCAATAGTATCCATCACAACCTGTTTCCTTGACTCTCCCCAAGATCACCTCATATAAGCCAAACCCTCCAAGTCTTTCCCAAGGCCCTCTCACTGCTGCTGCTGAGCTGCTGCTGGCTCCCGGTGGTGCACAGCCTTCCTTGTTGTGATGAGCCAGCCAGTCGGTGGCCTCAACTTTGCTGGGCTACAGGTGTGTTCCTGGTGGCCTCTGGATGACATCACTGACAAGATTATGACCACCAAACTAATTTTGATGCATCCCAGTTTCAGCATAAAATTTGGGAAAACATTCATTTAAAAATAACCCATACCAAGGTTTTCACAAAATACAATCAAAATCCAGGGCATATTAGGAGGTAGCTCATACATGTACCTGTTCCGTGCGTGCTGTTGTTATTGATGCCTGGAATGAAGTAATGAATTAGAAAGTCTTCAACACCAAAGAATGATTTCATGAACTATATTTACGTAGTGTATATACCACATATAACGTAATTACTATGTACTAAAAGATAAGAAATTATAATTGTGCATTTTAGAAAGATTTGGTCAAAAGAGGAGGAGGGATGAGGATTTTATCATGATTCTCAATTTCCCAAGCATTTCTGTAAATTAGAAGCTTAGTAGCAGAGGTGAAGTAGGCTTGTGTATATACATCTACGCCTACTGTAAATATATGGTGAGCCCATAAGATAAATCCTAAGAAACCAATTGATATTATAGCTCACACCATGCCCATATATCCAAATGGCTATTTTTTTCCAGAATAATATGTTACAATATGGGAAATTATCTTGAAGCCTGGTAGGATGAGGATGTAGACTTCAGGGTGACCAAAGAATCAGAGTAAGTGTTGATATAACATAGGATCACCTCCGTCTGTTGTTGGAAGTATATAAGAGTCAAGGCTTAATTCTTCATAATCTGTATATTCGTAGCTTCAATACCATTGATGTCCAATTGTTTTAATGGTGAGAGAAGGGTTCTTGATTTCATCTGTTATATATAAGATGCGTAGAGATGGGAGGGCAATTAAGACTAAGATGATGGCAGGGAAGATAGTTCAGATGGTTTCTACTTCTTGGGCATCTATGGTGTTAGTAGTCAGTTTTGTTGTGAATATTAGAGAAATAATGTATAGAAGTAAGGAACTGACTAGAAAAATAATTATAAGGGTGTGGTCATGGAAGGTAGTTCTATAATAGGGGATGTGGCATCTTGAAGGCTTAATTGAGCTGACTGGGCCAGTAAGATATACAGGGCTTAACCTATAACTTAACTTTGACAAAGTTATGAAATAATTTTACTAATATCAAAAAAGTCATAGAGGTTATGGGGTTGGCTTGAAACCAGTCTTTGGGGGTTCGATTCCCTCCTTTTTCATTTAGGTTTCCATGTAGGTTGGTTCTTCGAATGTGTGATAGGGTGGGAGATAGCCATACGGTCATTCTAAGTTTGTAGATGGTTGTTCAATTATTAGAACCTTTCATTTTGAAGTGAAGACTTCTCAGATCATGAAAATTATTAGAATTACTGCTGTCAGGGAAATAAATGAGCCTACAGATGAGATAATATTTCATGTGGTGTACGTGTCGGGATAATCGGAGTAGCGTCGAGGCATGCCAGAAAGGCCGAGGAAATGTTGTGGGAAAAAAGCTAAATTGAGGCCTATAAATACAATAGCAAAATGAGCTTTAGCATAGGCTGGTTGAGTATTTAGCCTGAAAATAGAGGAAATCAGTGAATAAAGCCCCCTATAATAGCAAATACAGCTCCTATTGCTAAGACTTAATGGAAGTGGGCTACAACATAATATATATCATGTAATACAATATCCATGATGAGTTGGCTAGTACAATGCTGGTCAAGCCTCCTAGCTGTTCCTATAGGGATTACAGTCAATCATGGGAAGCTTCTCTTATTGTGCAAAGGAGAAACAGATTTCCTTACAACACCATGTGAAGGCAGAATTCTGGAAACCCGCCTTGGGGACTATCTTTCCTTAATTAGACATCCTGAGAAACAAGGGCAAAGCACTGTAGCCTGGCACAATTTGGATCTTCAGGAAATCTATCAGAATTTTCCAAAAATTGAGGAAAGATGTATAGGATCAAAATGAGATTTTTATGAAATGCCTCACTAAGAAAGAGCAGGAAGAGAACTTTCCTGAAATAAAGTAGAAAATATTGACAGAAAAAAAAATACTGGAAGAAAAGCCCATGTTTGTATGCATGCTTAGACATTATTTGTAACTATTAACACATTTGGGACACAACCGATGAACCAGATATTACACAGACGAGGACAGTAAGAACAGAAAATTCCAGCTAAACCACTGAGACTGACCCAGCATAACCTTACAAATAGCCACTGTCCACATGCTGATGGCCGATCAAGACTCAGATCCCATCTACCTAACTTGCTGTGAGCCTCACTAATGTGTGGGGCACAGGTGCATATCGCCCTCAAAGCTGGCTTAGAACAGCCACTCTGCATTCAGCATGTGGACATCCTTAGGCACATCTTAAAAATCTGAAAATATAAACTAGGCCATATTTAAGATGGATTTGCTGACTGTCTATAAGATACGTAACGGGAACTTGTGGTGAACTGTTTTGGAAATTCAATCTGGCCAGGCACGGTTGCTCATGCCTGCAATCCCGACACTCTGGGAGACCGAGGCAGGAGGATGGCTTGAGGCCAGGAGTTCAAGGCCAGCCTGGGCAACATGGCAAGACCTTGTCTCTACAAAAAAAAAGAAAAAAAAAATTAGCTGGGTGTGGTGGTATGCACCTGTAGTCTCAGCTAATCAGGAAGCTGAGGTGGGAGGATCTCCTGAGACCAGGAGGTCAAGGGTGCAGTGAGCCATGATTGCTCATTTGCACTTCAGCCTGGGCGACAGAGTAAGATTTTGCCTAAAAATAATGATAATAAATAAATAAATAAGAAAAGAAAATTCTATCTGGATTCCCCAAGTTTATGTCTTTCATTTTTTTATGGTGGGTTTTCATGGGGCCATCAGAAGAATGATGAATATAAAAATGCGTGAGCTCCCTCTTAGGCATTTTGGAGCTTATGATGGTTAACTTCATGTGTCAACTTGGCTGGGCTATAGTGCCCAGTTGTTTGATCAAACCTAGCCTAAATGCTGCTGTGAAGCTATTTTAAAAATGTGATCATAAATTAATGTGGGTGGATCATCCAATCAGTTGAAGGCCTCAAAAGCCGAGACTGACATGTTCCAAAGAGGAAGCAATTCTGCCTCAAGACTGCAGCACAGAAACCCTGCCAAGGTGCCAACCTGCTGCCCTGTGGAACCCGGACTCAAAGCTGCAAGATCAACCCTTACCTGAATTTCCAGACTTCTCACCTGCTCTGCAAATTTAGGACTCACTAGCCCCTCTGATCATATGAACAAATTCCAATCAATAAATAAGTAAATGAACAAACAAACAAATCTATCTGTCTCTGTATCCACCTATCTGTCTCCGATTGGCTCTGTTTTTCTGGAGAACCCTGAATAACACAGGGCCTGCAGGTTGCTTCCTGTCTAAGGGTAGAGTATCTGAGCGCCTACACTGTTCCACTGTCTCTGCTAAGTGTTCATAGATGACTTTCCCTTCCTCACTTCCTTTGGCCCCTTCCACTCAGTACAAACCCAGGCTATTTCTTCCAACTTTGGGTTGCTTATCAAGGGAAAAATGAATTATGTAAGACTAAGGCAAAATGAGGAAGATAATTCTACTGCCATTAACACTACATAGTTTATTTCAAAGCCAAACAGAAATAACTTCGGGGCTTTGTACTGTTTAGAATCACCTCTTCGATTGCTTTCTTTCAATAACAAGGCATTTTAAGGGATGAGTATCTGGCATGGTAGAGAAAGC